>NC_143155.1:2126534-2284659 GCF_041381405.1 Jatropha curcas | reverse complement strand
TTGTTTACATGTATAAATTTAAAAATCTTGCAAAGATTTTAGAGATCTAAAAAAAGAATAACAAGCAAATAAAATAGAACGGATGGAGTATAACATATTGAATATTAAGATTCTTGAAAATGATTATTAATTATATAAAAAAAAAATAGTTTTAATTTTAAATATCATATAATATCTGTAAATATCCAAAGCAGGGGAAGACCACTAGTTATAATTAATACACCTTGAAGTCAGCTGAGATGAGAAAATATTGAGGCATATGCTTTATTACCTAGACTAGACTAGATGATATCTTCATATCACATATCTTAAATCATCATTTTTCCTTTTTTGTGTTTTAGCCTTTTAGGTATCATCAATCATCATTAATATATCCTAAATAATGTTTGGATGGAGAATTTTGAAATCCATATAATCTGCCCTTGTTTATTAAAACTAAAAACTTGGTAAAATAATACATCAAATGAGAGATTGGATCTTGATTCAGGAGGGAATTTTGAATAACTTGTGAGTTTTTCTTATTTTTTATTGTATCAAATGATATATTTATGTCAAAGTTATGAATTATTATTATTATTATTATTTTACATATATTCAATATCTCTTGAATCAACTCCGAAAGGGTGAGATGGGATGAAATAAATCTCTTTTCCCTTAACCAGAGGTCTCAAATCTGAACCCTGTGCATGGAGTTCTTTTTAACACTCGGGAGGGAGGGCTTTGCCCTTTTTGTGGGTTTGCCCAGCGTGAATCCAGATTAGTCGGTGTTGAAACCAAAAAAAATCTCTTGAATCAAATATAGTAATAGTTGGACTTTCGAATTATTAATGATGAAACTTCATAAGAGCAAAATTAACTAAATAACAATATTGATAGTTTAATATTTGAAACTCATTTTTTAGCACTGAAATGGAAAGAGAGGAAGAGTTAATTATAACTCATAAAATGGACAAAAAGGAAGTAAGTTGTAACCATGTTGAAGCAAAAATTCATTAAACATGGGAAGTGCAATACTGATGTAACAAAGTTATACATAGGATGTGTTTCGCAAAATTAGTTATTTTGATAGTTGTTAGTTATTTTAGTAGTTTTGCGTAAAACGCTAAAAGCTAAATGTTATATGGATTAATTTTTTATAAAATACTACTTTAATCTTTAAAAATTATTTCAAATATTACGTTACCGAACATTGTAAAAAATAGCCTTAGCGTTTTGAACGGTCAAAACAATGAAAGCTATTTAAAAAACTGTTGCAGAATATAACCATAGTTAAAGTATTCGTCTTTGAACCTTGTTAATTTAACTTTGTTGCACCATCAAGGCACCAACTTTGATAGAGACCTAATGTGCCTCTAAAATTATGAATTTCGATAATGTTACATGCTTTTCTACACTAACGATAATAATTTCTAAGGTTTTTCTTTTAAATATTAAACATTAATTTGATGTCTGGTTACCACAATTTTCTAAACACTACTTTTCATATTTTCAACCATTTAATTGATCTAATTTTATAAGTTGAGGTGTTGAATAAAATTTTTAAAAATTTAAAGTGTTTAATAGATGTAATTTTATAAATTGAAGTATTTGATTAATCAAATTAAAAGGTGAGAATACCACAATATTAAAGTAAAAAAAAAAAAAAAAATTTAAAGATCAATTTATGTATTCTGCCATATTTCTACATTGCTAGTCCAGATTATCTAAGGAGTTCTTGATTTGATAGAATCAGTGTGTCAAGATTATCTTGTCAACGCAAAGAAATAGAAATATCTTCGCACTTCTATTACACTGTAAACCTAATATTTGACACCTCAAAATCTCATCAGAAAACTTCCCATTTTAGGATTATTACATGTCTTAGAATTGCCTGTCATTACTACTTTTGTTTCCCATTTTGGATGCCCAAAATTTCGTAAACATGCAACTTATGCTGCGCAAAATATGGTAAACCTGACCGAATCAATGAATCGATGGATTCAATTTGGTTCATTTTCAAAAATTTAGTTTGGTTTTGGTCATTTTAGCGGTGAGGATTTGGTGATAGCAACTAAGGAGACGTTGAGGTGTATTTGCCAACTTTGATTGGATTTCCATGGTAGATTTTGAGATTTGAAAAACAGAAAGTTTTTGGCAATGATTATAATGGATTTCTATTAATTAACTCATGTGGAAGTGAAGATGGTGAATGGAGGAAAAGAAAGAGAAATAGAATACGCCATGAATGGGTAGAGAGGAGAAGAGAAAATGATGAATGGAGGAAAAGAAAGAGAAATAGAATACGCCATGAATGGGTAGAGAAGAGAAGAGAAAAGGAGAGAGATTAAAAACAAAGAATATTTATCTTTTCATATTGAGCATATAAATTTTTTTTTTTTCTACTAGATAACTAACAACTACGAAACCAGCTTTATTTTTACTTAACGATTAACAACCAATGCCACATGGTCAAAGTGGAGCTTCAGAGGATGAATGACCTAGTAGCTGTGAGTTATTTATTTACTTTTTATTAAACGTTAAAAGAAATAATGTTTTATAACCAGTTTTCTCATATCCTAAAAACTAATATAAATATTATATTACGAATTATATAAATAACTGAGAAGTTACATGAAAAGTTATTACCGTGTATGTCCTAAATTGTGCTTTTGCTTAAATTGTCTTAAATTGTTATCCCGGTGGTGGGGAAGGAAGGACACCATTGATCCCAACAAGGTTATCCATATGAAGTTGGTGATGATCAGATGGGAAAAATGACTCTACTGGTGACCGGTTGGGGGATAAAGGGATGAAGCAAGGGACAAATAAAGAGAATAAAATAATATTTTCTCCGTCCTATTTTATTTGTATAATTTGATAAAACACGCATATTAAAATTTTAATTAATAAAAATTATTTACCTTTTTTTTACCTTGACTCATTAAGATATCAATAAAAGTCCTCCGGTTAATGAATAATCATAAAAATTATTATGAAAAAAATAATTATTTAAATATATAAATTTAGAAATCTTGCAAACATTTTGGAACATTCCAAAAAAAAAAACAAGCAAAAAAAATGGGACGGAGGGAATATTATTTTTTCTAAAGTAAATTATAGTTACAATTTTATATATACATAAAGAAAAAAAAAAGTATAATTACAACAAAGCTTAAAATTTGGATTGGTCAGCATAATGTTCTATGTAAATATACTTACTAAATATTATTTAATAAATAATTAAAATTACACATTTTATCCTAAAAATCATAAAAAAAAATAAGTAATAAAAAATTTCTTCCAAAAAAAGTAATAAAAGAATTTTCTACATATATATTTTAGTTCAAAAAAGATAAATTATATATTCAAATTCCATTTAAATTCGCTAGTTTGTACAAGTTAGACAATATCTAAATTGATTCCACTTAAGGAGTCAAATTTAAAGTAGTTAGACCGCCTATTTTCTTTTGTTTTAGATTCAGCTAAGAAAGAAAAAAAAAAAAAAAAAGAGGGTTTTACTTGGGTATATATGATGTTTTTTAATTTTATGTGGGAGTGAAAAAAGAGAAATGAAGTGTCATCTCTTATCTTTATTTGTGTTTATCCTGTTCTTGGGAATTTTATCAACTTTCAGAAGTTCAAGAATATCAATTAATAACAGGTACCTTAGTCTAGTTGTTAAAGTTAATTAGTCCATCCAGAAGTCATGAGAGATCAATAATTAATGATAATCTCACTTATCTAAATTACAATTGAAAAACTATTTTCATCATGATCAAATGATTTCTAGAGGTGAAAACCTTAAAAAATGGCAAGAGCTCATAATTCATTATTGCAAAACAAATTCCCAATATTTACATGTATGAGCTTTTGCTTGAGTATAGCAAATCCTTTCACTTCTTGCAGTGCATTCTTGCCACCCCCAGCTTTTCTAATCATGCACATGTGAGAAAACATTACAGGCCTATATTATTTTGATAACTATTAACTGTTTACTGTCTGTAGCGTATTTGGTAGCAATTAACTGTAGCATATTTGATAGCAATTAACTGCCTTTGGTTAACTGTTTAGCAAGTAATTAAGTATTTAAAAGCATTTTTGGTAGCTATTTAAAAGTATGGGTGTAAACGAGCCGAGCTGGCTCCCGAGCAAAGTTCGGCTTGAAAAAAGTTCGAAAAGGCTCGGCTTGAAACTCAACGAGCCTAAAAGTTCGAAAAGGCTCGGCTTGAATCGAGTCCGAGCCTAAAATTTTTAGGCTCGTTGAATTTCAAGCCTGACAGGTTCAAGTTCAGCTCAGCTCATTTACAATTAGAGTTACAGCTTCCACTTAAGAGTTGGATAACAGATATCAATATAAATCATAAAAACCTCAGCCATAATTGACAATTTATTTTTTTGGTACAAAGCAAAAAACTTAAAATTAAATATATCAAGTTGCATAATCGGATTCAGCATGATAGTAGCAAATTCAATCATAATTGAATTCTTTTGGTAAAATGTTGAAAAACTTTAAATTCTATATTGAAATTACATTCACAGGTTTAGTCTAACAGTGCGTTTCTTGACTCAGAAAAATAATCAAAATACTACCAAAAAAAAAAAAAAAAAAAAAAAAAAAAAAAAAAAAAAAACTGGAATGAAATTACTATAACTGAATTAATAAAGGGGTAGATCAATTTGTAGATCAATGATCAATCAATCATCACTAAAGCTTTCTTCTCCATCTTCTTGCATAACATAAGGCTTATTTAGATCAATGTTTAACATTCCATGGGTAGCTTGAATACCTTCTGGTTTTCCACAGGATGAAGGAGTATTAAAAGCAAAATTACTTGCAGAAGAATGATTAGCATCTTCATTTGGTAAACCTTTTGCTGGTGCTTTCCAATGCGACCTCTTATGACCGCCCAATGCTTGACCTGTAGGATATGTTTTCTCACAAATATCACATTGAAAAATATTTTCCATTGGAGATCTTACTTGGTCATCATCATCATCTTCTTCTTCTTCTTCAGCTTCTGATTCTGGAATTTCATCGGCCACCACGCCATCGTTTCCATCTACTTCTTCATTCTCCAGTTTCATTTTCTTGTTTTTATGGTTTACTAATAACCCATAATTCTGATTTGAATCAAACCCTAATTTTTTATCAGACTCAAGAACCCTCCTGAAGGATTTAGTTGCAGACCCACTACCCTCCTGTTGGTGACCGGCGGATTCTTGTGTAGTAATATCACGTGCCAATGTCAATAGACTCTGAGCTGCCTGAGGAATAAGATCAGATAAACAACTCCGGCCTCTCTTGTCTCTCCTACTCCAACCTGACAAAGAACTCAACAAATCAATACTATTATCAGAATTCTCCTTAGCCGTGGACACGGAGGCTGAATAGATCTGATCAATACCGGAAGAAGAGGAAGGACGATTAATTCCTTTCCAGTCCCTATCAGGATGGAATCTCATATGACCAAACAAAGAATGATAAAAATCAAAGACTTCCCCACATAAACAACAAGTTGGTTTCCCATCGCTACTCATTCTTACATCACCAGCTTTAATCACATTACACCTCCCAACAATCTTAGAGCCACCGTCCTCAACTACGCCGCCGTCATTTTTGTGTTTCTGGATATTAGTCTTTACTTCTTGATTTCTTTTACTATTATTCTTCAAAATCTTTAGATGATGTCTTTTATGGCCACCCCAAGCCTTACCATTGTCGAACTTCTTACCACAAAATTCACACACACGGTATCCAAGTTGCCCAGGTTTAAGTTGCTGGAAATCATCTCCTCCACCACTGCCACCATCTCCTTGAGCTTCAGTGGTGGCAGCGGCGGTTGTGGGCATCTTGATTTTTATACAAAGTTTGTTTTTGGAAGAAGAATCTTCCATTGGAGGGTTATGATTGCTGCTGTTGTCCATGAGATTTGAAAGATTAGGGTTCAAGGTTAGCAGTGAAAGAGAGAAAGAAAGGAAGAAAGATGAAGAGAGAAGAAAGGAAGGATGTCTATATTACCGGGAAAGAAGAAAGGAAGTTCTTGGATTGGATTGGATAGGGAAATATTATGAGATTTGAGGGAAGAAAAGATCTCAGAAAAAAAGGGTTAGTCCTTATTAGATTTCCAAAAACAATAACAGATCTGAGAAGACTTGCCTTTGATTCTTCAATGACAAGTGAATGAAAGTCTTTCCTTGGAAACCATTCGACATTAGAACTCTTCGTTTCATTTTCCATATATTTGTCTCTATGTATTCACATTTTTTCAGAAATAAAAAAGGAAAAAAAAACCAAATATATTATCAATAAATTCTTTTCTTTTAAACAATTTTAATTACCCTAGACTTTGTAGGAGCTTGTTTAATAAGCTAAAAGATAATGAAATAAAATTAGTTCAATTTATAAAAATTATTTTGATTTATTACAAAAAATAGAATTAATTACACGTAATTTTTCTCATGATTACCAAGAAAAAAATGGTTTGCTTGTGAAATAAATTAGTATTAGTATATACTAATACTACTAATTAGTATATTTTTTGATTGATTAAACAGGAATTAACCGTACAAATATACAATTTTAAGTTTAAAAGGTTTTTCTTCAGTTAATAGGGAAGAGTTTTTTCTTTTTCTTTTTTTTTTTTTTTTTTTTTTTTTCCTTTCAAGGCAAAGAGAGTTATTAGGATGAAGCCAGTTATATTTTTTGGAAGCTAATTATAAATTTAGCCATTTATTTTTTGCAAAAGGTTTTTGAGGATTCATTGTGGTTCTAAAATTAAAAATTTTCATGATTTTTAACTTTTATATGTAAATATGGATATGATATACAATTTCTAGATTAATAATTTTTACATTTTAAATGATTTTATAAGTTAAATTATTTGATAAGTGTAATTGGATAAATTTAAATATTTAATTGATCAAAGTAAAAGTCGAGAGTGACATAAAATTTTTCGCGAAAAGTAAAAAGTAAATTTATCACTTGACATTCTTTGGAATGAGTTTCTTACGTATAAATTTATACATACACATTATGTCTAAATTTGTATTATTCTTGGTTTTGTAAATGAAAATAACATTAAATTTAATTTGGTGTTAATTCTATAATCACCGATTTTAGTGCATTTCAACCATTACACGATGAAACATCATGGGTATGTCAACATAAATTTATTTCTATGTATGTTAAACAATTCCATTTTTATTCAAAAAGTTTATCTTAATTTTGTTGCAATTAGTAATTACAATAAAGTCCTAATGTGTTTATGGTAACTTCCAACCAAAAAGAATCCCAACAGTTAATCTATCTTTTTTTTTTTTTTTATGGAACAAACGCGGATCTGTACTGAATTTATTTGGTAGGATCAAAAACATTATTTGGGTCAATTTAACCCTTAAACTTATATAAAATGATTAAAAAGAATTAATTTCAGTTTTTAGGCCAATTTAGTCCCTAAATTTATGTAAAATGATTAATAAAAATCATATTTGACATTTTGAGTCAATTTAATCTCTAATTTTTCATTGTACTTATAATGTGAAAATCATTATATATACATTTATTAAAATTATAGTTGGGATTGAGCTAATTAATTTATTAAAATATTAATTAATTATAAAATATAGGAAAATAATATATGAAGTATATTGTATCTTTCTTTTTACATTGATTGATGGTTTTGAGTTTATAAATATGTATTAATTTGAACATTTTAATATTAATCTCTATTATTGGGTTATCACTTATGAAATCTATGTATTTTTCATATTAAATAAATTAAAATTAAAATTCATATTTATAAATTTATTATATTACAAGAAGTGATGTTGTAATGAATTTTGAATTTATATTCATAAGTGTTGGAAAAGTTTAATCTGAGTGTTTTTAGTATAAGACAAGAATGAATAAAAAGTCAGTCATGTTAAACTAACTCGATTATTAATTTATAAAAATTAAAACAAGTTAAAAAGTTAAATTGGTCTACAAAGTGAAATCGGATATTTTTAATCATTTTATATAAGTTTAAGAGCTAAATTGGCTCAAAAGGTCAAATCTGACCTTTTGGTCCAGCTAAACACGTTGACATTTATTCTTTTTTATATAAATAATAAAACAATTTAAAATTTATATTAAATTAGTTTAACATCCAGCATTTAATTTAATTCTTTAAATTGCAGTTTAATTTTTTTTTTTGTTTGAATCAAACTGTAATTTTTGCTTCTGTATAGTGGTGGAAATGGTGGTGGAGCTACAACTTATATAAACAAACAAATTAATTCCTGCAGAAAGCAATATTTGATTCCTTCAAAAAATAAAAAAATAAAAAAAAGCAATATTTGATTAGTTATAAATTGGTAACTTTTTAAATGGAAAAGGAGATTACGCTGGAGTTCTACTAACCTAATTACTGGCAAATTAAAGATTTTTTTAATAAATTATTTCTGAAGAGAAAAAAAAAAGATTTTGAATGTAAAAAAATAAATAATATGCTAAAATAAAATGTATAACAATTAAAGCATAATTTCGATTTTTGAGCCGAGGAATTGGGGAATATGTAATTTTCCTAAATTTCCTAAAGACATAAGATTATAAGAGGGCATGGGCATGCAACAGTCAGCCGATTCGATTCAAAATTGAATCAATCCAGCTGAATCAAATAATATATGTAATTGAAATAAATCCGTTTAATCCAATTCAATTTGGTTCAATTTTAACTATTTTTTTATATAAAAATGAAAGGGTAATATCTTTCCAGAGCGAATTTCGTTAAATCTGAAAATTTTTTAATGAAAATTTTGACTCAAGTACCCTTATAATTTAAGTCAGAGATTAACGTTCAACTATCGCATTATGTTTCTTGTTTTTACTTCTGTGTTAACATTCCCAACCTCAAGTATGCTTCTTTATGGCTATGCCACCATTGAATTGAATCTCGAATTCTCTCTTCTAATGTGTACCTATTTCTACTTTTTATTTTTATTTTTTTCCATTTTTGCTATGGCTTCTTCAAAGTTACAAGAATGTCCTTCCAAGGTATGATCTCGCTTTCATTGTTTTTCATAGGGCTTTAAATCAAACAAATGATGGGCAATCATGTGGTAGGAATCGAGTTCAATGTATTTATTAATCAAGTATTCAACGAAGGAGTTTTAATATTAAAAATATCTTTTTAAGGGTAATAAAGTCAAAATAGTGCCATAAATAAATTCTCAGCTCCAGATTTAACAAAATGCGCTCTGAAAATATCGCTATCCAAATGAAATTATACCAATTATAGAACAGATTGAACCGAACCAATTTCATATTCATTCGATTTATTTGAATTTATTCAATACAGGCGATAACCCCCTTTTCCCCCATGGTGGCTCCGCCATTGCTGCTTGAAGCAGTCACTCATAAAGAAAACCTGAAATGAAAATTTTGTCTCCAAAAGATAGCTTAATATCCATAAATGGATAAACAGTGATGGAAATTTTTTTTCGAAAAAAAAAAAAAAAAAGAAAAAGAAATGAAAGCAAAATTGAGAATCTAATATGGTACTTCTAATATATATATATATATATATATATATATATATATATATATGGATTCCAAGAGCAAATTATTAATTGTTTGACAGAGTTGATGTAATTAAAGGAATATAGAATAAGTTCATAATATGAAGTTTTGACATCACAAAGCACTGTGGTTATATTGCAAGAATTGATTATTGATATTCCATCACACAGTAACATTTCATAATACCAAATCATCCAAGAAGTACCACCAGAACAAGTGATGAAGAAAATCCCCAAGGCATATTATATCACCAATAGTTCACAAGATCTTGAAATAGCAACTCCAAACAATAGTCCCGAAAAGGATTATCGAGGTGACTGGAGTTACAAATATCAATGCTTTATCACAGCTAATAAATTAGAATTTTCAGCATCTGACTTACTAGCATTCGCTGTCGACATCATCACCAAATGATGCCCCTACAGCATCCGTCCGAATGGGTGGGTCCTTAATACACACACCAGTAAGCCCAAACCAACCTGAGCCTAGTAAAGCATCTGGTCTTGTAAAGTCGATATGATTAGGCACTTCTTTCTCTTCAATGTAAGGGGTTGAAACCTGATTGGCTGTTTCAGGTTTAAGATCATATCCTACAAGAAACACAGGTTAATGTTCATTAATAAAAATGGTCACAGAAAATTCTTGCAACATTAATGTCTTCTTTTGTATAAATGAATTCAGATTTAAAATTTTTAATGTTTCATGTTTGGAATGAATGAAAATGCACATTTTACACTCGCAAATTCAACTCTATGGAATTTAATCGAACTAAACCAAATTCCAACAATTCATAAATAATTTCTATATTTCGAGTTCATTTATACCAAACAAAGATACTCAAAATGCATCATCTCCAATTTTTAATGTTTCATGTTTGGAATGAATGAAAATGCACATTTTACACTCGCAAATTCAACTCTATGGAATTTAATCGAACTAAACCAAATTCCAACAATTCATAAATAATTTCTATATTTCGAGTTCATTTATACCAAACAAAGATACTCAAAATGCATCATCTCCAATGGATTGCTAATATTCTCACCTGGTTCATCTGATGAGCCTCCACTGATAGGAGTACATGCACTGAATACTGATGCAACAGAATGGCCCAAAGGAGAATTTGGATCACCATGGATATCCCATTCTGTTTCACAGGGATTCAAAGAACAATCCTCAACATCGCCAGGTACAATGGAATTATCTGAAGTTTGATGACCTGAATAATTCCTTGAGCTTTTTAGAGTATGTGACTCATAGAGTACTGCTTCCAAAAGACCACTACTTCGTGGTGAAAGACAATCTGTCTGCTCAGTTGGAGGAGACTGAATCAAAGTATCAACAGACTCAAGTGAAGGCAATGGAGAAGCAGGCATTCCCCAACTGTCTTGTTGAGTTTCTGAATATTGGAGTGAAGGGAGCTCTAACTTCATAAGCCCACAAAAGGGCTCAGAAGAAGAAGAATTGTCATTTAATAGGGCATGAATGCCAGAAAGAACACCTAATGATGGCTGACCATAAGTATTAGTATGAGGAACACATCGGGAAGATACACCAAAGGAATCAGCAATTTTCTCGGAAAAATGATCTGTTGATTGAATGAATACTGGAAGACCACTGCTGACACTACAATCCAGAGTAGGAAATATGGTCTCTGATTCTCGAAGGCGTTTCGCGGGATGCATCGCTGGGAACATAAAGTTATTACTATGGGAAGGACTTACACCTTGTTTTAGCATACTGCTTTGAGAAATATCAAGAACTGTCGGTGAATAAGATAGAAGTCCACGGTTGAGTTCTAAATTCTTGAATTCCACTTCTGGAATCTCAAAATGGTCATTCTGTATGAGATTAGAACCATGTGTATCCGTACTTTGCAGTGTTCCCATGTCCTGACTTTCTTGACTTCCATTTAATACTTGCAGGCACACTTCAGGAGGATAAATTGGTAAACCAGCTCGCTGAAGTCTCTTTATTCTTGTATTCCAGTAATTTTTTATCTCATTATCTGTGCGTCCAGGCAACTACAAAAGACATAAAATTCAAATAGATCAACAAGATTTGGGATAGACTGTTTCTTCTCAACAAAGCAAAGTATCCTTGCAATATAAAACTAAAATTATGCAGGTTTTGCAATCAAACATTCAAAAATGTTATTCTCCCAGAACATAGATAGAGCACTATGAGCTAATTCTGAAGAAAATTATAGACATTTCTAGTCCAGCATCTCTTTAAGAAGAAAAGTGACCTCTAAAAAAAGCTACTTGCAGTTTGCTACTAAGTAATTTGTCATACACTGGTACAGATATCAATTCTTTCTTCCTTCAAAATTAAAGGGAAGCCAAATCTTATAAAAAATGAAGATAAAAACCAATCTTTTGCATGTAGAAAATATAGCAGTCTAGATATCTGAAGTGTAAATTTTACAACCACTTGATCTCCTAACACAGAAGCACCCACCTCTTCGAATTTCTATTTCTCCCTCTACACAGCAAAAAAAAAAAAAAAAAAAAAAAAAAAAAAAAAAAAGGAGGATAACAGATAAAAGACTGGGGAAAAAGAAGTTTTTTCTTTGGAAGAAAACATGTTTGTCAACCTAAATATCTTCCTCCAGAGACCCAGTCCAATTTAAGAAGTATCTCGTCTATATATGGGTATGACAACCTTTATAGCTGTTTAGCTCATCTATAAAGCAAAACATGCCCCACTGGTTTTTAAAATCATCAGTAGAATCCACTTCTGAGCTTCTTGTCAGTCTCTCAATCTCTAAATCATAAGTAAATAAAATACCTCAAAGAAAGTCGAACTTAGCACACAAAAAGCTTCCTTCCTCTCAAGTTGGCTTATAACATCAAAGGAATTCCATTTTTCAGAATTCCACTTTAACACTGTCTTTGCTCATAGCAATCCAACACCTTAAAATAATAACCTGAAACTAACTCTACCATTCTTTAATGAATATTCTGAACAAAGTTCATCTCAAGCAATAGTCCCATTGTCAAAATTGAATCAAGAATAAACTGCATTAACCTTTTCCCCAATTGATCATCTTGGGCATGAAGAGGGAATTTTATGTTCTGACTACCATGGCAAAAGGGAAAGCATCCCTCCCATTCCACACCTTATAAATCCATTCAGACCATAATATAATTTCTAAAATGAAAAGCATTTTGTTAAAATGTTGATATCGACATGCATACTATATATACTATTGAGCAAATAAATAAGATGAAAACGACACATTATTGCAAAGGAATAAAACAAAGTGGAGAAAAAGCATAGAATTATAGAAGTTGCATTCCTAACTATTATGATTTGCAATGTTAATTCTGAAAATTAGCAACAGTGATTTCCAAAGCTAACTAAAAAGCAAGGTTCTTGAAATGCAAAACAAAATAATATTGTTAGCAATAAAAATATAGTTTACACAAAAGAAAATATCACATAGAATATTTTAGTTGAACACAGTTCAAGAATCCTGGCAACCATAAATAAAAAAAGTAAGAAAGTATAAATAAAACATAGTAGAACCAACACACTTAAATAGCAACATCATGTTCATCATACATTTAACTTTACCAAAAAAAAAAAAAAAAAAAAAAAAAAAGTCATATGATATCATAAGATCACATATCATCGTTTAAACTCTCATGAACATGATGTGCTGCATCTCTAGTCCTCCCCACTAGCTGCCCACTACGACAAGACTATTCAGGTCTTTCCCCTCTACAATCCCCATAGTAAGAGTGCTCTTCCTCTCTCCGTCTCTCTCATGGATGCACATAAATATATAAATATGTTTGGGACTTTCCTTTCTTTCTCACCTCAAACAATGTCAGTAAAACCTTCAGTTGCAGTTTTAAATTGTTACAACATAGATTAAAAAAAATACCAGCAGAAGCCGTTACAGAATTGTTACCAAGAATTCAAATCAGTTTTAACCGGTTTTGATAAAAGTACACCAGAGCTGCTTGAGGCATGTAATTGAAGGCAACAAGGAAAGGCGCTCTGTTTTCCCCTCAAAGCAATGCACATTTGCTAAGGCATATAGAATTTCATTTTCTTTTTACAACTGGTCCAAGAGGAGTTGAACATGCATAACATATTGGTTATACTTGATTTCTCGTCATGTCAAACATACTTGCAAAAGCTTCTAGAGGTAAAAACCAAATGAATCACTATTTTGTTTACCATTCTTTTTAATAATTCAGTTGCACCTTACTAATGCTCCATGCGGAAATTCTTTCTCTCGAAAGTACGCAGCTTAGTCCAATAAGCATGCACTTGTTCATGTGGCATGTTAGACAATGTCCCTTGCGCTTTTAACAACAGTGGTTAGAACCAGAAGTGAAGTTAACATTAATTACAAATTGCTGGTATATTTTGCTAATATAAATTAGTTTAAGACCTGAACTACATTATTGCAGTTAATAGCTTCACAACAATATTCAGACACACAAGATTTTTACAAGACTATTTAAGCAATGAGTAAGATTAATAAGAAATAAATAAAAAAAATTCCTATCCCACATGTGCGTTGCCACTTGATATAAAAATTTGATGTTAAGGCATGCATATAGAGAAACTAATGAAAAGATTAAAGCTACCAACCTCTGCAGCCATTCTTGCCCATTTGTTTCCCATCTTAGCATGGAGCTCAATTATGCGGCGCTCTTCCTCTGGAGTGAATGCACCCTTCTTTAAATCTGGTCTTAGGTGATTTGCCCATCGCAAGCGACAGCTTTTTCCACATCGGGAGAGCCCTGAGTGCTTCTGGACAGCATTCCAGTTTCCCTCTCCATGCTTAGTAACATAATCCACCAAAATTGCATCTTCTGCGGCAGTCCATGGGCCCTTCTTCAAAGGACCATTACTAGCTTCTTCAAGCGCTGGTGATTCCCGACGGACTTTTGACCTTTTATTGTCCTCAACCCCATTTGTCATTCTTTTCATCTGCTGAATATGCCTGAATAAACTGAATTATGATAACTCATAAGTGAAGCAGTTCATTTGAAATCAGAAAAGTGAAATAACATAGGGTACAACTAAGAAAAAAGAGAATGGAGTGCTCTACTTGCATTTCAAGATAATTATAAGCCAAAGATAAAGCTCCAAAAGTCAATGTAGCAAGAAATAATCTTTATAAATGCACTTGATATACAACAAATGCATATGCATAGAATTGGAAAAAACAAAATGCATGTGTAACTAAAGGTGCAGTACATTCCAAGCTGAAGATCACTAGAACCATAGAACCATCATGAATTCCCTTAAATTACAAGTTATGGAACTTGGAAGTCTTTCAGTGCATTAGTTGGATTCATATGGAACCTATTGCTAAATCAAATTTCGAAGATCTACTACATAAATCCAATTGTTTTATCATCTCTGTGGGCGCACCTTGCTCAGGTAATTTTACATTTTCCTGAACTTTTTTAAGATTTGTCAATAATAGAACCAGACTCAATTGATAAGAGGATTTTCTACATTTCTTCCCATTTTCAGTAAGTTCCCATTACCAAAAGTAGAACGGAAATTCAAATCACAATTTACTGGAATTTGGACAGAATTATTACCTGAATGGAGTAAAAGCTTGTGCAGGTTGCCAAATTCAATGGAGTAATGAGGCATCCATAATTCCCAACTTCCTCAACAGAGAAAAACCTATGATCTCTCACTAAATCTAATACCACCAGGCACCAGGCACCAGCCAATGAAAAAGCAAGATTACAAATACCAAATTGCCAATAAAAAATCGACAATATTAATCAGTGAAAAGGGAAAAAATGCCAAAACCCTTAAACCCCAATTGAAAACTGAAAAAAAAATTGAGATAAAATAGAACAGATTAAGCAAGATTCTAAAAACAACAATAATAATTAGAATACAAATGGGTAATAGAAATACGGGTTGATAAAACCCATAAAACTCCACATTGACTGAAGACGGAGCTTCACATTTGAGTTGCTATTGATGAAAACCAGAACATAACCAATCAAAAAACATAAATATAATAATACCCAGATCCACCAAAGTAAAACCCATATCATGAAAGTACTTTATACATGGAGAATGAAGAGGGAAAGGAAGGATCCAAGAAGAAAGAGTGGAGTTTGACAGTGTGAAATTAGATTTTTTTTGAACTGAGATAGGAATGAGATGAAAAAAAGGAGAGAGAAATTGTAGACCAATAATACAAAGATATTTGAAAAAAAAATAATGACAATAAATGAGAGACTGAAAAAGGAGAAGCCTAACTCAATTGGAGAAGAGACATGGCAACAGAGGAGTAAATGTAGGAGAGACAGAAGAGGAGAGAAAACCAGCTAATACTTCTCTCTCACTCTCTCTCTTTTGCTTTTTTATTTATTTATTTTATTTTTGTATTAAATTCCATCTTACTTTAATTTTGGGCTTGGGTTTAAAAATAGAAAAACAAATTAATGAGTCCACGCGTACAAGCAAAGGAGTCCACTAGGCCGTGTCGTGCTGCAGTCTGGGCCCACATTCATATTGTACAGTGTCACGCGGGTTTGCATAAGAATTTGGATACAAGAGTGCTGAACACGGGTATAAATCAGCCGAGTGAACTCACGAGCTATTCGAGCTCGAGCTTAAAAATAATTTTAAAAAATTTAACTCGAATCAGTGTGAGTCTAATAATATTCAGTTTGGAAGCTCACCGATTTTTATTGAGTTTTTATATATACATATATAATATTTATTTTAGATTTACTCGCATCTTGAGCTCAAAATTTTTTAAATTTAACTCGATCTCGAATATAGAATTTTCAAACTCGTCGAGTTTTAAACAGAGTTAAATTTTATGGAGCCGAGCTTTGAGCCTAGTAAATTCAAGCTTGGCTCAGCTTGTTTGCACTTCCTACACTCTCAAACAAATTTGATTTAGAAAGATTTTTATAAACATAGAAAGACAAATTGGATTTAAGAAGAAGTTTGTAAACATCTATCTATACTATATATAAATTTGTGAATATTTCAATATTGCTCTTAATAAAATTTGTAATATCTAGAATAGCGTTAGTCATAATCATTTAGAAAATTAATTTTATTAGTTGATTGAATATAATTTATAAAATTATATTTAAAATAAATACATATAGATAATTAAGAATTTCAAAATTTTAAGTTTTATCTTTTAAAATTTATTTTTAATAAAGATATATGATAATGAGAAGTTTGAAATTTTTTATATTTTATTTTTTAAATATTAACTTGGCTTTAGTGTTTTTTTTTTCATCAACATTAATTTTTATTAAATTATGACCTTTTCAATCGAAGAAGTGGTTGATTTTTGAAATTTAAATTGGTCATGTTTTAATATAATTTATTGTATGTTGAGTTCTGAAACGAGTTTTATTCTTAATATTAATTTTTTATTTTTTTTATTTTTTTCATTATTGAATTAATTTTTGACTTCTATGACTTTAATTTAGTAAAGATTTATATCCCCTTTGCTTGATAATTACGTATTTTTAATTTTTTTTTAATATTTTTTCTCTTATCTTTTAAATCTGTTTAATTTAAAAGAAAATAGTGTTTATGAAACTGAAAAAATAACTATAACTATATATTTCTATTCTTGGTTACTTTTTGGAGTTTCAAGAATTTATGTGTATGTGTATATATTCTTCTTTTTAATACACTGGGTAAGTAATACTGCGACTATAACCAAAATGATTACCATTATAAATTTAATGATGACTTGATTTCTTTTTGGGCCACCTAATAGAGGCCAAATACATATATTTGCCCCCTGAACTTTTAAAAAATAACCCTATAGCACCTCTAACTTTACGGAAAACCAATTATGCGACCCAATTTCATTTTTTTTATCAATCCTACACCTGTCCATGCTGGCAGACCAATGCATGGATAAAATCACTCAAAAGGAGCGCTAATTGAATTTATTACGACCTACGTGGAAAAAACTTTGTCCAACTTGGCTTTTACTGTTAAATTTTCCTTCTATTTTGCAACTATTTTCCCTCTTCTTCTTCTCTTGCTCTCTATGTGAATAACTTAAGTGCAAGAAAAAATGTATTTAGTTTTGTTTTTTCGTGAATTTTTTGAGGGAGATAAAGCCAATCGACTAAGGTTACTCCTTAGTTCAGTATTTTCCTTCATTTTCTCAAAGACCAAATATAGTTAGTTCATCACATATTCAATTGAATGAAAATTGTAGCTGAAAATAGTCCATTCGCACTCAAAAACTTGCCATTAATAAATATAAAGCTATCACCAAAACAAAATCATACAACAAAGCTGCAGAAAAATCCAATTCAGAAGCCCAAAAACTGGGATTGTTTTATACTTTTCATTTTTCAAACACAAAGAGATCTATCTCAATTTTTAGATCTTTCTGTAGTTTAATAATCAAAGACTGCAGAAATAATCATGGAAGAATTTGATCCATACTTTTTTATCTTATAAGAATTCGAACTTTGAGGAAATAAGGACTCACATAATAGAGAGAGTCTTGGAGCAGCGATATCTTTGAGAAGGAAAGAGTTGTTGTACAGGAACAGAGAGCGAAAAATGGAGACTTTAGATATACATTTTAAGAAGTATTTAAGTTACACAAACTAAGAGATAGGTTACTATAACAACTTTGTAGGACTTTAAAGTTGGGCTACAACCTTATGACTTTCAATTAAAAAGGGTTTCATTTTCCACTAAATTATCCTAGCCAGGGCTTGCGTAATTCACGCGCGTCTGCCAACATGGAGAGGTGTAGAATTGATGTAACAGTTATGGATTTGAGGTGCATAATTGATCCCTGCAAAGTGGCAGCCATAGTATTATTTTTTAAAAGTTCAAGGGGCAAATCTATGTATTTAGTCATTTAATAGGGTTTTAAGAATATGCTTTTATAAATTAGGGGTTGAGGATTAGGTTTAGGAATGAGGTTGGAATTTATTTTGAGACCACTCTCATTATATAAAAATAAATTAAATATATAAGAAGTTGTGTTACAAGTAGCTTGTATGACAAAGTCTAATATAAATTAACCAATTATATTTATTTTAATCTAAACAAAAACTTATATTTTAATATTATATGAATACAAAAAATTAAAAGAGCGTAAAAAATGAGTATATGATAAGCATAATTAACATGCAATCGTCAAAAAAACTACTGGTAACTAAAAAGTTATATATATATGTATATATATATATATATATATATATAGATATATATATAATTACTATTTTTTTTAGTTATATCAAGGTTTTTTTTTGACTGTTGTACCAAAAGAAGTAAGTGTTTTAATTTTTGTTCTACATTAAAGTTTTTCTTGTCTACACAATGGTTGAATATCAAGGTTTAAATATGTGTTGTGTTTACTACATTATGTAATAAAATTCAAAATTAAAATATAGTCGATACAAAAGATTTACACTATACAATACAAAATAATGTAAAAATATATGAAATTTACACAATTTCTTAATGTGTAATTATACATAAGATTTTTTTTTTTTTTTTAAATGTACTCATGTTGTTTGGGAATTTAACAACTCCATTTATAAGGATTTTCAAATTAATCCAAAGGAAATTTATATAAATTGTTAGAAAATTACTCAAAAGACGGGTAAATTTTATGAACAAATTAAAATATGTATTTTTTTTTTATTTTAACCACCCAGTATCTGAAATCCATTGGCCCACCTAATTTGCATTCACGCCAGGCAAGTCCACACTGGCGCACCTAATCATAATTCGCACCAGGCACGCTCACAAAGGGATGGCAAAGCATGCTCACAAAGGGTTGGCAAAGCACTCCATCTTGAGTGTTTAAATGGACTTCATACCTAGGGCTCAAACTCTAAATCTCTTGTTAAGGGAGAATGGATTCCTTCCATCCCATCTCACTCCTCGGGAGTAAATTACATAATCTTTACAATATCTTTATAATTAGGAATAAAGGCCAATCTGGTCCCTGAACTTATTTAGCAGGATCAAACAGGTATGATAGCTAACCGAGCCAATCCTCTATTATGAACAATATGATAGCTAACCGTAATAACCAATTTCATGACCTTTGATACCCAAACCACATCAAAATTGATTTTCAGCATGAGTTGTTGTAAAAAACTCCATTCTACCAGGTCATAGGCCTTAGACATGTCTGTCTTCAACGCCACTTCACCTGTTTTCCTTTGGTTTTTCGCTTCAAGTAGTTCATAATTTCGTAGGCTATCGTTATGTTATTTGTAATAGCTCTACTAGGCATAAATGCACTCTGACAGTTAGAAATAATATCAGATAAGCAAGATTGCATACGGTTAGCTAGGGCCTTACTCACAATCTTATCAACCATATTACAAAGCGAAATCGGTCTCAAATCTGAAACAGTCTCAAGATTACCTTTTTTCGAAATTAAAATAATGTGTGTTTCATTATTACCAGGAAAACAACCATTATCATTCAAAAAGGCAAGACACGCCTCACTAATATCCTCATCGACAATATGCCAAAATGCTGGGCAAAAGCCAGGGTTCAGGCCATCCGAGCCAGCCAATTTATCTGGATTCATTCCCTTCACTTTCGCCTTAATATCTGCCATAGTAAAAGGTTTCAAGATCTCAGTCAACTTTAGAGGCATACAATCTAAAGCCGTTAATACATCTCCTTGCTCGGAATGAAAGAGTGTAGAAAAATAAGAAATAATATGTTGGTCTAGCTTGTATCCCAAGTCAGCCACCTATCATCCGGCCCTTTCAACTCTATTATCATATTTTTCTTTTGCCTAACTGAAGCATACGAATGAAAAACTTTATTTTTTGGTTCCCCTTTTGAAGCCAATGTTGTTTTGCACGCTGCCGCCAATAATATTCTTGCTATTTGAGCAAAGCTAAGTAAGCATCTGAGGCTATTCGAAATAATTGGACTGAAACTGGATCCATCTTGTAGCGAAATCTTGCCATCTGGAATCTAGCGTCCTGCAGTTTCTGCTTGAAAAGAATCTGACGCTTCTCCCCCCACTTAGCTAGGTAAATTCAACACTGAACGATTTGATACTCAAGAGTGGAACCCACCCCTTGAACCCATGCTTCTTTAACTGCTTCTGCTATATCCAGCTCCTTTAGTCACGAGTTTTCAAAATAGAAAGAGCGCCTAGCATACTGAATCACATTAACTCCCAAATTGAGAAAAATAGGAACGTGATCGCTTGAGGTAACTTCAAGATGAAATAATCGAGCGTCCGGAAAGGCTCTATTCCACTCCTGCTAAACCAGTGCTTTGTCCAACCTCTCACACACCCAATTCGATGTGTTTCTCCCTCGTTCCCACGTGAAGCAATTACCTACAAAGTTAATATCCATTAGCTCACATCTTTCAATAGTTCACGAAAATTATGAATGAGCCAAAGAGGATGATCACGTGCCCCATGTTTTTTGGATATAGACAAAAGTTCATTAAAATCCCCAGCAACCACTAGAGGCAAACTAGACTTTGTTTTTAAATCCTCAAGAAGTTGCCATGATTCTTGTCATCGACATCTATTTGGATGGCCATAAAAACCAATGAAACAGAAGGAACTAACCCCCATCATAGAAAGCCTAACGTTGATATGGTGGATGCTAGAACTAATGAGAGAAACCCACTCCCTATCCTTCGATAATAAGGCCAAACCACCACTATGACCCACAGGAGACACAACATAAATACCTTCAAAGCCCAGTAACTACCGCACCTTATCTACTTTATGAAAGCCAACTACAATGTCTATTAAAAACACAACTTTGGGCTATTTAGCAGACATAAGGTCCTTCAATTCTCTAACTGTGCATGGGTTCCCAAGCCTACGACAGTTCCAGCATAGTGTACTCATTGGGAAAGGCAGGCCTGGGAACCAAAACCCGCCTCTAACAAGTTTTTTAACCCGTTTGCAACAATAACTTCCTTAACCTGATTTTCCATTTCCATACGACGTTGCTTTGGATCTAAGATTATTAGGGCATCTCCAACCATGCCTTCATGTAACGATACACTCAGCCCACTTTCCTTACCATGCACGAAACAAACAACGTCCTTCTCTACCAAGAATATAGCATGATTTTCCAGAATAGGACTTTTATTGGCAGAATCTAATGCCGAAAAAATTGTTTGGTCAGCTTCAATTGGGACCACCCCTTCCCAGTCACTCTGGCCACCGATCAATGTTGCTTCCGATAGCAACCATTTTTCACCAACATTTGTCACCTTCCTACTTTCCACCCGCATCCATTGGCTATATGCAAGTAGTTCTTTGCTAACTTTTGGATACACAAAAAGTTTAGGGCAATAACGATCTGTGTGCCCGAGGAAACCACAGAAAAAACAAAATATAGACAAACTTTCATACTTAAAGGTTATCCATACCCACTCACCACCCGGCTTCTTAATTTGCATTTGACATTTAAGCAGCTTGTGGATATCAATGGCAACTCTAATCCTCATATACTCTCTCTATATCGCAGAACAATTCCTTTGGTCAGCCTTAAGACAGATTCCAATATAATTCCCCACATTACATCCAAGTTTTTCCGATGTAAATCCGATAGGCAAGTTATGAATTTGCACCCAAAACTCGAATTTTGTTAGCTCAACCTATTTCGGGTCAATTCCCACCGATACCTGCTTTAGTATGATTAGATTTTGAGAAAAGTTCCATGGACCTCCTCCACTCTTAACCCTTCATACAATTCTGCCAAGGAATCTCCCTCCATACCAGTTCTAGTCATAGAAGCCAGAGCAAAACACAACATAAAACAAAGGTGGCAGCACTTGTCAAATGACAAGAGAGAATTTAGAACTTGTCAAACGACAAGAGTGATGAAATTGTAGTTTAATAATGAAAATAGAGATTTTTAAATATTATTGTCACTTTATTTTTTTTTTCATTATATGGTAAAAAAAACCCTCATTTTAATAAATACTTATTTTTTCATTTTATAGACCCGATTTAGGCAAGTCAATAATAATAATAATAATAATAATAATAATAATAATAATAATAATAAATAAGTGAATAAGAAGAATCTTAACTCAATTAGTAAAGAGACATGTTAATATAGGAGTAAATTTAGGAGAAACACAAGAGTAAAGTCTCATCCTCTTGGTCCATGTGGAGGGGTGCATCTACATGGATACCAGGTGAAAAATAGAAACTACATCTGTCCACTAGTCAGTCCTAAAAGCTGGACACCACCCTGATATCAAAAAAAAAAAAAAGTCTCATCCTCTCTATTATCCTTTATTTTAGTGGGTGATGATATTTGCAGTTAAAAATGTCAATGCCAGATTAAATTTTTAATGTTTGGACAACATTATTCTTTTTCATAATGGAAATTTCTTGCCTACTCAGTGTCCAATACACAAAGTAAATTAAAAAATATTATTTTAAAAAATATTACCGTTTTGTCAAATTTTCTCAGTGTATGGTTAAAAATACCATCATTTGAATTAAAACACTATTTATAATTAGTTTGGTGCATAGGTGACCTATACTGGTGTAGGTAAATTTTTTCCTCTCCTTACATATAACTCTTCCTCTTCTTCTCTACTTATTGGACCATTAGAACTCCACGCCTTTCTGAATTAAACTTATGCTACTCACTCTCCTTTTGATTTCTCCAGCAATTCAATTAATAAGGATTATATTTGGATTTCAATCTTTTTTTTAGTAAACCATCCGGTATACGGCATAGCTGACTACTCCGGATCCGAGTTCTGCAGAGGCCAATTATGAGGGCGACCCTCTAAACCCAAATTTTTCCATCCATAACGCCAATGTTCGAACTCTGGACATTTTTTAAGGGATTCAACGCCTTATCCCATTGGACCAACTAGTAGTTGGTATATTTGGATTTCAATCTTGAAATGATTGAAAACTAAAAAATAATTGTTATAATAATATAAACAAAGAAAAGTTTTTTTTTTCCGAACAGTAAAAATAATATTTATTTTGTTACTATATTAATATTGAAACAACCCGAATTTTTTATTTTCAAAGATTTTCCAATTAAATTTAATAAACCGACAGCCTGGAAATTTATTTCAATATTTTAATGCGAACACTGTGAGAAACCGAACCGAAAACCGACTGAAAAAGCCGAAAACCAAATGAAAACCAAAGATATGGGTCGAATCGAACCGAATCGAACCGGTTCGACCCAAACCATCTAGAAAATTCCTTTTTTTTTTTTTTTTTTTATCTCCAGCGCTGCACCTCTACTCGTCACCCTCACCAGCGCCTCAACTCCACTCCACCGACACAGCCACTGCGCCTCCTCCTCCCTTCTTCTTCTTCTTCTTCTTCTTCTTTCTTTCTTTCTTTCTTTCTTTCTTTCTTTCTTTTCTTTTCTCTCTTCTTCCCTGCGTCTGTCTGCGTGTGACTGGCGAGAGACAGCAGATCTATCGCGCGCCACCCAGCCCTCGCGGGCCACCTCGCCGCCACTCCACGCCGCCAGTCGCACCGCCTCACTGCTCCTTCGCGCGCCACTGCCAGTAGCTCCGCCCTCTGCCAGATTGCGCAGCGCACAACAGCAGCACAGTCTCCACCTTGTCGCGCCACCACCGTGCCCTGCTGCTCCGCCACAACAGATCGCGCCTCTGCCGCCGCTCCAGCGTGCCTCCGACCACCGACAGCCACTGCTCTCCGATCCGGCACGCGTGAAAATCCCCGATCTAGCGAAATTCGACAAAAGATTATATTTTGGGGTAATAAATTAATGCTACTAATTTTAGTTACTTAAATTAATTTTATTATTGTAGTTAATTAATTTAGTTAATTTAATTTAGTAATTGTGAGTAGTTAAATTAAGTTAATTTAATTTTCAGTATTGATTTATAATATAAATGTTGATTCACTTAAAATCCTTTGATTAATTTATTGAGGAATTTTGATGATAATATCATGAATGGAATGAAATGAAGAATTGAGAATTAAAGGTAATGTTGATATGGATTTTCGGATGGAGGATGAGAAAATTGAATTGATTGATTGATTGCCCGATGGATGGGCTGTGTGATTTGGAGTTATTAGATAAATTGTTGATATTTTAACAGGTGGAAAATCCAATTTTTAGGGGAGATGCTGCCGAAATTTCGGTAGAAATAAAATGAATTTCGGTAGCAAATAAAATTCATTATAGAAATTTAATTATTTATAGAGAGTAGAAAATATAAGAAAATAAAATAGATTTCAGAAGAAATAAATAAAATTCTAAGAGTGGTAAAGAAATGCTTTATCTGATGTAGTTACTTTTGTTTTGTGTCATTCTTAAATTTCTTAGATCGCCCGGGTCCATCTAGTGCTCCTCCAGGACAGAATCAAAGCTAGAACTTCGCTCTCCATCACTGTGAGTAATAATAAATAATGCATGTCAACACTGCATTTGCATAACATTACATTTTTATATATTTACATATTGTATTTTCTCAAAAATATTATGTTATGATCACTATAATTATACTTATGCATAATTGTGCATTTGGATGAAATTGGTGTATTATGATAAATGAATTGTTTGATTATTTGTGTTGTGTATATACTGTGCTCTGTTTGTGTGGAGTTGGGATGAAGTGGGTCACCCTGGGTTTGTGAGGACGGTCGATAAATATGGATCCTGATGAACTGATGAAATTGGACCGTCGGCCGGGTAAATGGGAGATCGGCGCCCCCGTGTGCACCTGATGAATTGATGAAATGATGTTGATGATATGGAAAAGAAAAGAGAGAATGTAAAATAAAATATTGAGAGGACTGGTCAAGTGAGGATTAGACCGGTCGGCCAGATATGGGGGATTGGCTCCCCGGGTGCACATGTTTGAGAGGATGGGCTGTTTGAGAGGACGGCTCGTCGGGGGTTTAGGTGACGCCACTGACTAATTTCCACGTGATGTGATTATTTGAAGGTGATATTGTTTGTGGGTGCTGATGTAATGTCATATGGTTGACTGTTGTGTGTTCATTCAGTATAGTAGGGTGCATTTTGCTTGACTGTATGTGGTGTGTATTATTTATTATTATTCACTGAGTTGCAAAACTCACCCCCTTCTCTCCAAACCTCCCAGGTACTAGGAAGCAGTTGATCCGACTGAAGCTCTGCAATCTTCTCCGCAGAGTTATAAATGTAAACTTTATATTCTTGATATTTAATTTTGAATGTATAAATTATTCTTTTATCAGATTTTTTTTTGGACTCCGCAGTTATAGGGCTGTGTATTTAAATTGGGCCTTATTGTTAGCACTACGCTATAAATTAATTATTGTGTAATTAACTGTAGGTAAACTAGTAAGCCCTTATTGTAATTATGAGTTATTGTGAATAGGCCCTGGTTAAATTTTATGTGTTATTTGATATTGGGCCAGATGTTTGAAAATTTTATAAAACTTATATCTTAAGTCATATGGGCTTACTGTTTTGTTGAAATTAGGAGAATCATGTAGACAGATTGAATAATTTAGGCTTACTACGGGCCTCGGGGGCCTTAAGCTTACCTGGGCCCTAGTGCCGGTCCGGCCCACGGAAATGGGTCGTGACAAAGGTGGTATCAGAGCAAAAGTTCATAAGTCTAGATGTAACTGTGGAGTAATTCCTGTCATGTCTTGACATAGTCTTTCTTGCTTTCCTCTTCAGCGTTGTTCGCAGTCAGGTTAAAGTCAAGTTGTTTAATAATTAAAATTTGTATCCTTGTCCTCTAGAGATGTGATTTAGCTAATGATGCTAAGGGGATGGTTTAAACGTAAACTAGAATCCTTCTATGGAATAAATAATATTCATATATAATTTAAGTAGGTAAGAAGATAAGTTATATAGGATTAATAAGTTGAAGTTAGATGATGAAAGTGTGCTATTTTTATTTAATACGTGTTGAATATGGAATACATATATAAAAATGCAGGAATGTGTGTATATGTGTGCCTGTGGAATTGAGAATGAGTTGCTAATTATTTATTAAGAGAACTAAATGGTTCGGATTTAAGGACATTAGAATCTATTTAAGTGGTGCCTTGAATTAATATATGTATTTGGTGATATTTACATGATGTTGGTTGGTGGAATTTATTATAATTATTGAGATAAATATTTTTCTGGATGGAATGGATATACATGATTTTTATAAGGTCTGAATATTGAAGGATTTGGTGTGATTTGATATGATAATGGTGATGAGTATTTTTCATAAAGAATAATATTGGTGGAATTATTATATGAAGTAAGTTTTATTTATGAATAATCCCTGCTTGGTAGAGCAAAGTGTATTGTTGTATTCATCAACTATTTTTTTTAGGGTGTGAATATAGGGAATAATATAAATTATTGTGGTTAAAAGAAAAGTAAATCGCGATTTTCAGTAAGAGATAAATTACTTTAATCTTTATGTACTTAGTGGTGGATATTGTGTGGCTTGTGGAATCTTATAGTTTATCTAATGGTATTTAGTCTTTTGATGTTTAAAATTTGATGTTTAAAATAATTGTTGCACACTCGATGGTATGTAAAGTACAAACAATGAATTTTATTCAATGGGGGATTCTATGATCCGAGGAACAATTCTATAAGGGAATCAAGGTAATTATGTTATGTAAATAGTGGGGCATGATGATTAAGTGTATTGATGAATGACATCAGACCTGGAGAGGTAATTATCCAATTATTGAATTGATGTTATACCAATGAAGTAGATAAGTAAGAATGGATCTAGTCCTGTTACTGAATGAATATTAAGAAAAGAATCAAATACATAAAGGTGAGGAATATGAATTAATGTGATTTAAATGAGGATAGCTAGTAATTAGAGGTTTGACAAATTAAGGATAATTGTTAGAAAATTTGATGCAAATAGGAATAATGATACATCAGAGGATCTAAGATAAAGATTTTTATATTTTGGGATTTCACGAGTGTAGGAAAAATTGTGGTTCGCGTTGATCTCACTATGCTTATACGAGAATAAATTTTAAGACAAATTGATCAAGAATTGATAAAAAGATTGACTAATAGTTAATAGGAGTATTTACAAGTAATGAAAGAGTTATGGACCTAATCTTAAGGACATTCAGGAATATAAAGGAATGTCTGGTAGAAAAATGATAAGTGGGGCGATGAGGTTGATCGTTTATAGAATTACGAGGGTGGTATATATAATTAAAGGATAGTTAGTATAATCTAGGAATTAATACAGTGAAAGTTTAGTATGTAGTGAGTGTATTAGACAGGATATAATTTAGATCCTAGTACATGTAGGATGTTTAATAAGTCAGACTAAGTCTATGGACCAAGTATAATAAAATAAAAGTAAAAGATAACAAAGGCAATTAGTGGTTTTGGGATTAAAACGCTATTATATTGGGGTGATAATTATATTAGGAAAATTATAGGTTGAATATAATTTGAACATAATTTGAATATAAAGAATAGAGGAGAATAATATTTGTATAATTGAAAAGTTTCTTGTTATATCTCATGGAGAATAGAGATAAGGTGGATATTAAGAATTTAAATGATCATGAATAGTAATTTGATGCGGTAAATAAATTTAAGATTTATGAAAATTTAGAAAATTAAAAGATGCTTTAGAATAATTAGTTTAGAATATGTAGTTAGAAAATAGTTTTATGAGTTATATTAATTGAATCCATATATTGAGCTTATAAATGTATTATGTACAAGTGATAAGTGTTATTAATACTAATAACTTGAAATAAGAGTTGATGAAGAATCATGAGATTCAGCTTGAGATGACGATGAATATGAATAAATGTAATGTCTTGATGCAAAGTAGTTAGAATAAGAAATTCCTATTACTTAGTGCATTTTTGTAAGTTACTTAGTTTATTGGATGGAGAAAGGGAGATATAATTACGCCTCTAGGGAACAGAAGGGTATCTGGAGTATTTTATATATCAATGAACTAACTGGGTTTTAATTTACTGTTCATTTGGAATATTGAGATTTGTGTAAGAATAAACAAGTAAATTTGGGATAATTTTAGGGAGAAGAATACACACAAGTATTCAAAAAACTGAAAACATGAATTATAAGATTATCGGATGTGTTAACAAGATGGTCTAAGATTACATCTTCACTATACTTGAAGACCAACTTAAGTGTGTTAATATGGTAATTTATTAATTTAAAATTTGCTCATGGAATGATTGAGATATCAATTAGGATGAGAGTCATTCATATATGATTTGGAGTCGATGTAAAGCTATTCTGAATTTCTTAGCAATTGGTGGAAATTATGATTGAATGAATAGAATTGTGTTATAAATGGCAGTTTGTGACAGATCTTATGGTTTAAGAGAATACTTAATTAGTTAGGTCCATTCGAGGAATGGTACATTGCAACTCTGATGTTGAAGGATTCAATGAGGAATTAACCTTGTTTGGAGTAAAGAATATAGAGAGAACATAATTATGGTTGAGGATATTCCTAGATTGTATTAGGTATAAATTTTACGAATTTGGAGGTGATAGACAAACTTGGAGAGAAAGAATAACCCAATGATATTATTATCTGAATATTCTTAGGTATTCATGGGTAAGAAGAAACATAAAACAAAGGACATAGTTTAATCAGGAGTTGGATTATAGGTTTAATATCCTTAATCTCATACTTAGCTAGAGCAAAAGGCACTACTTGTTTAGGATATCTGGATACGTAGACCTAGGTAAATTGGATATAAAATACGGTTTGGAGAATTTTACATCTTGAGCAAGATAAAAAAAAAAAATGTTGGCTAGACTTCTTTATGGAGTTGAGTGTAATAGAATGGTGTGTGCATATTTTAGAAAATACATTAAGAATATTTGGCATGTCAACAGCTAACTTGACTAGTTGCATAAGTTCTTGTCATAATTAGTTAAGAAATGGTATAGTATGAATTCTCATTAGTAGGATTTGAAATGAGATTGTATATCTATCTTCGTTGGAAAATGGTTAAGTTGATAAATATGTGATGAGATTGGGATAGAAGTCAGGATCTCCTATCAGTTGATAGCAATTAGTTAGAGAAATGTCATGATTCTGTCGAAATAAGCTTGTGGTAGTGCAATGAATTTGTTCTCTTTAATTGGAAAGGATCGAATGGTACTTAATGGTAGAACTTGATAATAATAATAATAAGGATCCTAAATTGGAATAGTAGTAAATTTGGATATGTGGATGCGAGTATCAGAAGATTTAATGCTTGGTTTGTGTATGAGTATCTTATTGAGAAATGATCGTTGCCTATAATAGCTAGTGAGAGATAAATGAGGCGATACATCAATATAGGTCACATGATATATAGCTAATGAGAGTTATAACCCTTACTTGAGCAGAGGTTATGAGGAACTTAAATTCTTACGCTTAACAGTGAATACTAGAGTCGAATCTGTGCCTTGGGTTATGAATGTTTTACTCGACTTGACTTGTAGATATAGTACAACTCAAGTTTAAATTAACTATGGTGATAACTTTTAACAGTTGCATCATTATGTGAGAAGCACAACCACCAATGTAGTAAACAACTGTTGCATCCTAGTTTCTTATTATTTTCAAAATTCGAGGACGAATTTTTAAAAGGGGGGAAGACTGAAACAACCCGAATTTTTTATTTTCAAAGATTTTCCAATTAAATTTAATAAACCGACAGCCTGGAAATTTATTTCAATATTTTAATGCGAACACTGTGAGAAACCGAACCGAAAACCGACTGAAAAAGCCGAAAACCAAATGAAAACCAAAGATATGGGTCGAATCGAACCGAATCGAACCGGTTCGACCCAAACCATCTAGAAAATTCCTTTTTTTTTTTTTTTTTTTTATCTCCAGCGCTGCACCTCTACTCGTCACCCTCACCAGCGCCTCAACTCCACTCCACCGACACAGCCACTGCGCCTCCTCCTCCCTTCTTCTTCTTCTTCTTCTTCTTTCTTTCTTTCTTTCTTTCTTTCTTTCTTTCTTTTCTTTTCTTTCTTCTTCCCTGCGTCTGTCTGCGTGTGACTGGCGAGAGACAGCAGATCTATCGCGCGCCACCCAGCCCTCGCGGGCCACCTCGCCGCCACTCCACGCCGCCAGTCGCACCGCCTCACTGCTCCTTCGCGCGCCACTGCCAGTAGCTCCGCCCTCTGCCAGATTGCGCAGCGCACAACAGCAGCACAGTCTCCACCTTGTCGCGCCACCACCGTGCCCTGCTGCTCCGCCACAACAGATCGCGCCTCTGCCGCCGCTCCAGCGTGCCTCCGACCACCGACAGCCACTGCTCTCCGATCCGGCACGCGTGAAAATCCCCGATCTAGCGAAATTCGACAAAAGATTATATTTTGGGGTAATAAATTAATGCTACTAATTTTAGTTACTTAAATTAATTTTATTATTGTAGTTAATTAATTTAGTTAATTTAATTTAGTAATTGTGAGTAGTTAAATTAAGTTAATTTAATTTTCAGTATTGATTTATAATATAAATGTTGATTCACTTAAAATCCTTTGATTAATTTATTGAGGAATTTTGATGATAATATCATGAATGGAATGAAATGAAGAATTGAGAATTAAAGGTAATGTTGATATGGATTTTCGGATGGAGGATGAGAAAATTGAATTGATTGATTGATTGCCCGATGGATGGGCTGTGTGATTTGGAGTTATTAGATAAATTGTTGATATTTTAACAGGTGGAAAATCCAATTTTTAGGGGAGATGCTGCCGAAATTTCGGTAGAAATAAAATGAATTTCGGTAGCAAATAAAATTCATTATAGAAATTTAATTATTTATAGAGAGTAGAAAATATAAGAAAATAAAATAGATTTCAGAAGAAATAAATAAAATTCTAAGAGTGGTAAAGAAATGCTTTATCTGATGTAGTTACTTTTGTTTTGTGTCATTCTTAAATTTCTTAGATCGCCCGGGTCCATCTAGTGCTCCTCCAGGACAGAATCAAAGCTAGAACTTCGCTCTCCATCACTGTGAGTAATAATAAATAATGCATGTCAACACTGCATTTGCATAACATTACATTTTTATATATTTACATATTGTATTTTCTCAAAAATATTATGTTATGATCACTATAATTATACTTATGCATAATTGTGCATTTGGATGAAATTGGTGTATTATGATAAATGAATTGTTTGATTATTTGTGTTGTGTATATACTGTGCTCTGTTTGTGTGGAGTTGGGATGAAGTGGGTCACCCTGGGTTTGTGAGGACGGTCGATAAATATGGATCCTGATGAACTGATGAAATTGGACCGTCGGCCGGGTAAATGGGAGATCGGCGCCCCCGTGTGCACCTGATGAATTGATGAAATGATGTTGATGATATGGAAAAGAAAAGAGAGAATGTAAAATAAAATATTGAGAGGACTGGTCAAGTGAGGATTAGACCGGTCGGCCAGATATGGGGGATTGGCTCCCCGGGTGCACATGTTTGAGAGGATGGGCTGTTTGAGAGGACGGCTCGTCGGGGGTTTAGGTGACGCCACTGACTAATTTCCACGTGATGTGATTATTTGAAGGTGATATTGTTTGTGGGTGCTGATGTAATGTCATATGGTTGACTGTTGTGTGTTCATTCAGTATAGTAGGGTGCATTTTGCTTGACTGTATGTGGTGTGTATTATTTATTATTATTCACTGAGTTGCAAAACTCACCCCCTTCTCTCCAAACCTCCCAGGTACTAGGAAGCAGTTGATCCGACTGAAGCTCTGCAATCTTCTCCGCAGAGTTATAAATGTAAACTTTATATTCTTGATATTTAATTTTGAATGTATAAATTATTCTTTTATCAGATTTTTTTTTGGACTCCGCAGTTATAGGGCTGTGTATTTAAATTGGGCCTTATTGTTAGCACTACGCTATAAATTAATTATTGTGTAATTAACTGTAGGTAAACTAGTAAGCCCTTATTGTAATTATGAGTTATTGTGAATAGGCCCTGGTTAAATTTTATGTGTTATTTGATATTGGGCCAGATGTTTGAAAATTTTATAAAACTTATATCTTAAGTCATATGGGCTTACTGTTTTGTTGAAATTAGGAGAATCATGTAGACAGATTGAATAATTTAGGCTTACTACGGGCCTCGGGGGCCTTAAGCTTACCTGGGCCCTAGTGCCGGTCCGGCCCACGGAAATGGGTCGTGACAAATATATAGGACAGAAAGAACTTAGCAAGTCAACTAAATAACTCAAGCTAATAAACTCTCCTTATACACTCAAACCTAAACAATATAACTCACTGAAAAGACTTAACAAGATTGCCTTGCTCTTAATCACAAACACCGGTACTTGACAGATCTAGCTCCGATACCAGTTTGTTGAATTTTGAGGGGAGAAAAATTAGACTTAATTGAAAATAATTTTTAATGTGTGAGACCTAAGTTGTAATTACACTTAGAGCAGATCAATTGTATTTTTCAAACTGTGATTTTATCAATATTAAAATTAATATCTATTTTTGAGCCGAAAATCATGGATGTAACCGAAAGTTACACTATTTGTAAGCCCAAAATAATGGATGTAGTCACGGGAACAACCTCTATAAAATAGAGGGAATTAAATAATAATATTTTGATGAAAAAATTGCAAAAAATTTACAAAAGTATATAAGAGTATAACTAGGGATGAAAACAAAGTGAACACCTGCGAATTTTTGGGATATCTACGTGTGTATCCATTTAGAATTTACTATTTGTACCCATCCTATATCTATTTAAACACTATCCGTATGCAAACTCGTTTAAAATTTTATTACATGTAACCATCCCAAACTCGATCAAAATGCCCTTAAACGGATAAGGTATAATAATTTTTAAACTATTTAAATCCGAATTTATTTAAAATATATATTTTCTAATGAAGGAAATGGTACATGCCAGTAACTATGGTAAAACCTAATTAATATATTGGGTAACAGATAACGGGTACCCAGAAATCTATACTCGTCTATTACCATATTTATTACGATAGATATTTCACTATCTGCACTCGTCTGTAACTATTCGTATCTTTATTAAACATATCAGGGTGGAACTAGTATCCTAAAATACTTATTTTGCTTTCCACTCCAAGTGTAATAGAGGCAAAAAGTATAGATAAAACTAAGCATTTCTAAAAATATAGGGCAACGTTATATATTATAGCAAAACGCAGGACAAAATCGTAATATTCCCTTTTCTATCTTAATCCCTTCCGCCTCTCTCTCTCTTTCTATACAAAATTTTCACAGAAATCCTTATGCTATTGATTCATCTTTACAAAATCACACTGGAGCTTCCTTCTCTTTAGGTTTCTATACAATTACTGTGTTTTCTTCTCTCGATCATGGATAAAGATCAAGGTACAACAACCGTAATAGGCTACCCGGTCCAATCATTTAGTAATAGCCAACTTCCACCAGTTACGGTTGCAGTACCTTCTACCGCCGCAATATCGACCTCCAACTCCGATACTACGACAACAAATAATCACAGTCGTGAGAAGTCTATAAAAAGGGTAGAGATAGCCCTTATGGTAATTGTAACATGTTTTGCTGTGATTGGGTTTTGGCATTTTATAAAATTTGGTAATTATGAGGAGGAGTTTCATGCACCAGATTTCAAAGTTCAATTTGTTACTGTCTACCCATTCAATATTTCTTCACCTTATGTAGCAGCAAACTGGGATATTATTTTCTTAGTCAAAAACATTGATGATTGGGACTACAATTATCAAGACATGGAGGCTTCTGTTTTATTGAAAGACAAGAATATTTCTTCAGCAATGGTGGGGAATTTCTCTCTTGAAGGTGGCAGGAACGTGGAGAGAAAGATATTGCAGGCTAATTTAGCAGTGTCATCGGCTGTTATGGCAGAGCAGAATGAAAATGGAAGTTTGACGTTTTCTTTTATGTTGAAGTGTACAGGGACAAAGATTGAATTTAAGAAAACGATGAAGATGATTGTGTTATGTGAAAATTTGAAGGTTAAGTTTATTTCTGATGATAGGGGAAGTTTGATGGACGGACCTTTCAAATGCAAAGTCAATGTCTACAAAATGGATTGAAACCTTTAAAGATATTTCACTGTCATCTATTTCCAAGTTTTACTATTAGCTTCAGGAAGCAAATAATTGGTTTTTTCATATTGTTACTTCTTATAGTTTCATTTCATCATATTAATTTTCTACCATCTTTGAAATAAAATTTTGTTTTTGTTAATTTGCTTTTGATTTGGGTTTTGAATTTGTGATTTAGTGGTAGGTATATAAGTTATATAGCATGAGTCAGTCTTGAGATAGGACTAAAAGATTTTGAATTTGAATTATCAAATCAAGTTATTCCAAAAAAAAAAAAAAATTTCTTATAGAATCTACAGATCATATGAACAGATTGGATTAGCAAATAAGTTAGCAATTTTGTTACACTCATCCAGATAGTAACATAATTGATTATAAACAGAATGCCACCAGACTAGCTTAGAGTATATCATTCTGATTCCTAATCCAAACGGGTGTTTGGCATTAAGAGTGGGGTTCGGTTTACTCGGATTGATCTAACTCGAATTGGTTTGATTTGGTCTGACCAAATAGATTTGTGATAACTGAAATAATTAGCGTTGTTCAGATCAAATGCTCCCTAGTGTTTTTTAAATTACGGCTTACACAATAGGGGTGACCTTTCTCTTAACTCACCAAATTGATGAAAACAATCGTAGTAAAAAGAACTCAAACTCGAGACCTCCTATTTCTCATATAAATGAGAAGACTAACCAGACCACAACCTGATTGACTGCTTATCCCTAGTGTTTGCTATAGTGTTAGAGGAACATTATAATAAATAGAAAATGATAGATTTCCGTAATTATAATAATTTAAGGTATTAAGGTATTACAACCGTTTGTTTTGGCACATTTAAAAGAATTAAAGCTCAATTTATCTTCTGATTTGGGTCCGATATTCAGTTTGCCCAAAAATTAATTTTTTGTACAATTTAACCCTTAAATTTGCACCAAAAGAACAAAAAGCCCAGTTTATTACTTAAAAGAATTTTAATTAAATCAAAATATAATTAAAAAATAATGAAATATTTAATTTAGATCAAATACAACTAAAGAAATAAATAAACAAAGAATAATAAAAACTTTTAAATCAAATATTTTCTAATTATATAATTTTTTTAAATCAAATATGTTTAGTTAATTTTTAAATCAAAGATAAGACACTACATTTCTTATAATTATTGTTATGTCTTTAAATAATTTTTCTTTCTTAATTTTAAACTTTTAAAATAATTTTTATTAGTTAAAAAATTCTAAAAATATTTTTTATGAAAAATTGGTCTTTTGTTTATGTTTTTTTTTTTATTTTTAACAAATTCAGGAAGTAATTGAATATTACTTCCCTGAATTTTAGGGAGTTGAAAATCGGTGGTTGCAGAGCCAATCAAGGGATGATTATCACATTAAATTAATTCTATTTTGAAAATATTGTGGTTTATTAAAATTGATTTGGGATTAAATCTTATGGATTGTTGGGTTTGTAAAATGGGTTTTGGCTTGTTTTATTGTTTGATTTGATTTTTTTTTTTAAAAATTTGGAAGTTAAATGGTTAAGATTTCTTATATTCATGCAAAACAAAGAAACCCATATATAGTTTTTTTTTGAAAGAAGTCATTGATTCTTTGAATGAAGAATAAAAGATGAGGTTTTTGATTTGTATGTTGTATATAACTATGTTGTTTGTGTTTAGAGATCTCAAGCAACAACAAAAAAATGTGATTAGCCATATTTACATTAGTTTAACTTCTGTTGATATTTGCTTGTCATTTATGATTTAAACAAGCAAGAAACTGCAGGTATTAATCACTGAGGGTCGGCTTGGGGATTTGATCACAGCATAGACGGAGAAGAAGATTGTTGGGCAATAATAAATGGAGGTTAAAAATGATATTTTTCAGCATTTCCATATCATATTTGAGCTCTTTTTCTCCTCGTCAATTGCCACATGTAAAAAGAAAGGTTCCACAGTTGAACAGTCATGTTTCCGGCTAGCCAGTTCAGCTATAGACATTAAATTGCAAATTTTTAAAAATATAAACACTCAATCGCTAGTGTTTTTTATTCTGACATCGAAATAGAAAAAACTGAAAAATTCAGACACTAAATATATAATTATCCTTAGATAATTATTATAAACAATAAAGAAATTATAAAAGACATGTATATTTTAGAAATAAATTAAAGTACTCTAACTTTTTATAATGTATTTATAGTTTTCTCAATTCAATATCTAACTTTTTTTTTTAATAAAAAAAAAGAATCGTATAACAACATTTAAAATTAAACACAATTAATAAAAGAAATGGATGAATATATAAATTCAACTTTGTACTTTTTTCACAAACTTTCAACTTTCACTTTAAACTATTAATCGCTTCAATTTATAGAATTTCACATGCTAAAAATTTTTATTGACCTATTAAATAACTCAATTTTTAAAATTAGATTAATTAAACACTTATTAGACTGTCGAAAAATATGAAAATTATTATTTCAAAAATTATATTAACCATATATTAAATCAATATTTGCATATAAAAGTCAAAAATTTTAAATATTGTTAATGCGTGCATGAGTTGTGAGATTATTACAAAAAGTGAAGTTCATGGTGTAATAAGATCGATTTTAAAATTTCAGGTATCATAATATTTTTTTTTAAATTCAGGAATTAAATTTTATATTTTGTAGATAGCGTATGTGAATTCTATAAACAAGTGTACAGCATACATGTAACTTTGATTTTTTTTTTTTAAAAATTTTAAACTTCTAAAGAAAATTTAAATTTAAACTCTAACTAAACTCCTAAATCCAAATTCAACGTTAAAATAAAATAAATATAAATACATAAATAAGAGATCAGAAGCCAAACAAAGAATATACATTAACCCTCCATATCTTTCTTCTCGCAATCAGCAATGGAAGCTCATCAAGCTCCCAGTCGCAATTCTCAGAGACAATTTCCACCTCCAGCCACCAATACGGCCACTAATCGCCTCCATATAACCACCACTCAGGGCGATGAAGACACTGATTTCAATGAATCACCTCTATTTGAAAAAATATTTGGCATTCTAGTTCTCTCTTTTATCATAGTGTCACTCCTTATCTTCTTTGTGAAAATAGGATATTCTGAACATCTGGCGTATATCGCAAAGAAATTTCGAAAACCAACATTCCTCGTTGAATCAGTCAGAGTGTACCCTTTTCATATATCTTCTTCTTATATAACAGCAAACTGGAGTGTAGTTCTTCATATTCGAGACCCCTATAGTTTTACAGGATTCTATTTTGAAAACATGGAGGCTTCTGTTCTATTGAAAAATGAGAGTGTTTGTTCTACGGTGGTCGGCAATCTATATCTTGATGAATGGGAAGATAGTTTCAAGGCCGTGGACGTTTATCTTGAATCCTCATTAGCAAGTATAAACCAAACTGTAGCGGAGGCTGTTATGGCAGAGCAGAGAGAAAATGGAGTTGTGACCTTCTCTTTGAAGTTGGAGTGCGTCGGTACAGTGTATCCTTCGTATGATGCAGGAAGTGGTATCGGAGAAGAGAGGAAGATGATGGTGTTATGTAAGGATTTGAAGATTAGGTTTTTTTCTGATATCGGAACTCTGGAAAATGCAAATGGACCAATTTCCTGTGATATCTTTGTCTTAGATTGAATTCAAGAATTGTTGTTAATTTATTGATTTTTTCTCAACTTTTTTAGATTGTTAATCAATTAACAAGTTTGAATTTATGATGCTCCATATTCTTCTAATGTTTTGAGAGTGTGAGTAAAATACTGAGAGATTTTATCTTTAATTATCTTTTTAATTATTTTTAATTGTGTTAATTTTGTTAAAAATGAAACGTAACCCTTGTTCGGAACAAATGAATTCCACATTTAGAAATCCATATTTTTGTGTTTTGAATGGAAAGAAAAAAATTGTGGATTTGAATTCTATAATTTCAATTCTATAGAATTGAATATAATTACAATAAATTCTACAAAAATAGGTGTAATTTCCAAATGAATTTTACAAAACTAAGTCATCCAATTTAATTTTTATGGCAAAACTATATTTCTTCCTCTTCAAAGTCAATTTTTCAATTGTTCAATTTTTTAACTTATTTATTTTATCAAACTTGATCAAAACCATTTTAAAATTTTTTTTAGAAAAATATTTTTTATTATTGTGTTTTTTATTTTAATATTTTTAGCTTTTTTTTTTTACTATTGAGGGGAGAGATTCAAGTGAAATATACATTTATCACTAAATTAAATGTAATAATTTTATTATTAATATTATTTTTATTTTGTATATTTATTTTAATAAAAATATAAAAAATTATATATCATCGTATTTAGTATTTATTATTTATTTTTGTGAAATTACTATTTCATGGATATTTTAGAAAATAAAAACAAATGAATCTTCAATTTTCAAGGTATTTTTGATATTACAAATAAACTAAAGCACGTAATTTTTATAATTTCTTTATGATTTTGATCTTCAATTCAATACATAAGTTAACTACTCAATCATGTAACAAATATTAAAATTAAAATAACACAATAAATAGAAAATAATTTTGAAAAGTTATGTATAAAATATGCGAATTTTATAAATTAGTGTAGTCAAGAGCTATCAATCACCAGAAAAAAAAAAAAGGATAATGATAATTATTTATTGATTTAGTATATAGGCGGTGTGATACATCAATATACCAAGAGTAGTTAAGTAATTTTCGAGAAGATATTGTAATCATAACAAAAAATTTATCTACATTTGGTGTACCAATACTCTCATTCATCAAATCAATCAAAAAATGTTAATGTTTTATCTTTTCTTTTTTTTTTTTCAGTATATATAGTCAGAAATATTCTCGTATAAATCAAAAAATTGTTTTTGATTAATTTAATATATAAGTGAATTCATATACGAGACTTAAGTAAGTTTTTACTTTATAACCAAAGACAATTTAAAAAAAAAGAACCAACCCCGTTGAAAAAACTATTAAAAATCTTTTATTAATTATGAGTCATTTCCAGAAAATACATATCTAGAATCGGTTTATAACTCCATTTATAGACCAAAATAATGAAATTAATTATCCTTTAAAAATTATTTTTATTTTTTTTTTCCAATTGTGAGGTCAGAAAATACACTCGTTTTAATAGAAATTTTCTATTTTCATTATTTTGATTTATATAGACGGCTCAATAGACCATGAATAGTCTACGTAAGTTCTCACCTTCGTTCCCACTCAGGCCAACCTTTTGGTGCAATACCAGTGACAGTTAATAATGAATGCACGTGAAGTATACTACTGGCATTCTTTTCTTTTTAATTTTAAACTTTTAAAGAAATTTTAAATTTGAATAAAATTAAATTTGAACTCTAACTCCTAAATCCAAATGCAACGTTTAAAAATATATATATATCTTATCAAGATATAAATAGATAGATAAAAGATCAGAAACGAAACAAAGTTTATACACAACCCCAAAAAAACCCTTTCCATTATTCTTTGCTTAACTCCTAACCCTCCATGTCTGTCTTCCCTGAACCAACAGTCGAGGCATATCAACCTCACAGTCCTCACAGTCACAATTATCAAGAGACAACGTCCACCTCCAGCCACCACCGCGGAAGTAATCCCCGCCAGATAACCACCGCTCACGGCAATGAAGAGTTTAAGCTCGAGAATATACCTCCAATTTACATAATACTATTTTTTTCTGTTCTCATGGTGGCAGTTCTTACCGTCTTCGGGATGACAACACATGGTCGTTCACAGAAAATCAAAAAGTTGAGGTATTATTTTGAAGCACCAACATTCCTCATCGAATCAGCCAAAGTTTATCCTTTTGATATCTCTTCATCTAATATAACAGCAAATTGGAATATCATTGTCTACATGGGCTACCCTGATACTGATTCTTTTGTTGAGCAAGGATTCTATTACCAAAATATGGAGGCTTCTGTTCTGTTGAAAAATGAGACTGTTTATTCTAAAAAGATAGGAAATATATATAAGGAGTATGAGAGGGGGGGTGATTTTAAGATGGTGGATGTGTTTCTTGAATCCTCGTTAGCAAGTATAAACCAGACTGTAGCAGAGGCTGTTATGGCGGAGAAGAGAGAAAATGGAGTCGTGACCTTCTCTTTCGAGTTGAATTGTAGTGGGACAAACTATCCTGCATACATTGATACAAGAAACAGAAGGAAGATGACGGTGTTATGTAAGGATTTGAAGATTAGGTTTTTGGCTAATACTAATGCTAAAGCTGGAGCTTTGGTAAATCCATATGGACCAATTCCCTGTGATGTCTTTGTCTTCCTTTGAATTCAAGAACTGTTATTAATTTCGTGATTTTGTCAATTTAATTTGCAAGATTGTTAATAAGTTTGAATTTATTTTGCTTTTAAATATGGAGAATTATGTCCTTGATTAGCTTTTTAATTATATATGTTATTTTTTATTTATATTTTTTTTTACAAACCACTTGTATCCGGACCCTATTACCAAACCGACTAAATCCAGATTGGGACTTTATTTTTTAATTATATAGGTTTCTTGTTTGATCACCGTTCTTCAAGGTAATACAAGTGGTATCTTCCTTTTCAAGAAAAAAATATTTTTGTGATTGTATCGATATATTTTTTATTATTACATTTAAAATATAAAAACATGCAAGCAGGTGTAAACTATACTTTGCTTAAAGTGATTTTAAATTTATGTATTAGTGTTATTTAGAATATAAAAATATAATTAGATGTAAAATGTAGATTATTTTTATTATATTTTTCTTATTGCATATGTGTTTAGATTAAAATAATATTCGGATAAAATTCTCAATGGTCTTTTAATAAAATACAGTTTGTGTTAAATAAAATGTAACCATGAAGGCAAATATTTCATTCATATCCCATTCAAAAGAGAGATTCTTTATCAACAATTTTTTTAGTAGGATTTTACCTAATTATTGTTTTATAGTTTTACTATGTTTTTGTATTTTCTTTTTTCTAATGATGATAAAAGGATAAATTTTTACTTTTTTTTTTCAATTTTAATCAATTATTCCCTCGGTCCCATATATATATATGTGTTCATTCATTTTTTGTTTGTTTCAAAATATACTCCTATTACTTTTGTTAAAACATCATTTATTATTTAATTTCTTAATATATATATATAAAATATACATTCTTATTCTCAATTGTATATACATTATTTAATATTATAATGAATAGTTTTGGAAAAAAATAAATAAAAAATACTCCCTCCATTCGATTTATATAGAGAAAATTTCATTTTTTTGGCGCTCTGTCTATGTAGAGAAAATTTCGTGAATATAACTTTAGGACTAATGCTAGAGCAAAAGGTCCAATATGCCCTTAATTTGGTTTATATTTTAAAAAAAAAAAGTGGCAGATATTATTGTGGCCGGTCATTTAATGTTCCAAAACTAGTTGAACCATGCAATAAGAAAATGTGAACTTTAAGTTCATTGTGCACACAGATTAAATTTGACCAAGAAGCTTGTGCTTAATAATTAAGTGTGCATATATAGTGAGATTTACTTATAACTCTAATAAATCCAAGAACAAATGGAAATTTTCCTCTAAATTACAATGCTTAAATCAAAATTGTTGTGCTCATTTCTATTTATTTATAGTTGTGTATATTTATAATTTGATTCTTATAAACAACTTTATCTTATAGACAACTTAAAGTATTGCAAACACATAAAATAGTTAGTCGACACTTGTAAAAATCTGTGAACATTTTTATATGACAGTGAACATGAACGTATTGCACCGTGGAAATCACATTTTTATTTTGTTAGAAATCTAAGCAAATAAAACTCCATATTTAAATAATCTATCCTCTCTCTCATCCTTTACTATCCTTTCTCTCATCATTGAAATTTGGGGACTATTTAATTGTCTTTTTAGCTGTAAATTAAGAAAAAATCCATAAAAAGACTATTTCCTTAATCGTAGAGAAATTTTGACTTTCTCTATTTTCTTATTGATAAAACAGAGAGAGTATAATTTAATTATATTAACTAGTTTTATGTGAAAGTCAAACCAGGTTTTTGTGTATGCTATGGATGGAATAGTTTAATTTTGTCAATCCATACATGGACTAATTATTTCATGTCAATTATGACTGTGACCTAGTGTTCATTGAAAATGTGATAAAGTTGTCACTAATGGGCCCATCAGGTACTAGATAAGGTCCACGTCAGCTTTAAGAAGGGAGTCTAATGGTCACAACTCTCCCATTTTTTAAGCTATGAAACTATGTCGTTTCATCAACACAAGCAAGTGTCCTCTAAAAAAATTGAGGAATAAATCCCGACACAATAGTTTGCCCTCTAAAGATCGAATTTATATTCTAACTTTAATTTGAATAAAATTAAATTTGAACTTTAAACTCTCTAAAAAAAATTTTAGAGAGTTTATACAAATAACAGATTAGAATTGACAGAGTTTATACACCAACTCTTCTTAATAACCCTTCCACTAACCCTTCCCTTAACCCTTCCATGTCTGTCTCCCCTGAACCTACAGTCGAAGCTCATCAACCTCACAATCATAATTGTCAAAGACAACGTCCACCTCCAGCCACCACCACCGCCTAATCGCCGTCAGATAACCATCACTCTGTAAAACTCACGTGCTTTATTGGTCCACTAATCTAGTATTTAAAATCAATTATAGTTATTAGCCAAGTAAAGGATAATACCAAATAACAGAGTTAACTCTCTTCATAATAGGATTCCTTGATGGATTGGAATTAAATAAAAATAAAATAAAAATATATATAAGAAGGGACAGTTATTAAACACGATATTTTTCTTTTAAAATAAGAAAACTGCATTGCCATCATCTCTCATCTACAAAAGAAAAACTAGAACATCACTTTGTTAAGCTTTTCTTCCATCAACAAAATTACATACATGTTGGTAATTTAAGTTGACAGAGAGAAAAAGTGTGAAAAGTAATAAAGTTTCAAGAAATGGTATTGTAAAGTTTGAACATGGCTGCATCTTCTTCTACTGGTATGTTTCTAAATCTCTACGTAAATTCTTAAGGTATGTTGAATTCAAAGATCTTTATGTTTCATTCCGCATTAAAGTTATGCTTTACAGTTGGTATCAAAGCCAGCTTAGTTGAATTCACATATCTTAGAATTAACGTTATTTTCATGTTTATATGCATATCTGACTGTTGAGCTATAATTCAGTAAATTAAGTTCATTTCTTTTTAGTAATTGAATATTAAAGAATGACTCAATATAAAAGTAGAAGTATATATATATATATATATATATATTATAGTCAATTTTGCTTTCATAGAATTTCATAGTTTATGACAGTTACCAAAGTGACTTGAAACATTGAAATTTTATGATAGCAAATTACATAAAACATATATATAATACTTTTCAATTTTATTTTTAATTAGTAGTTGGGACTAGCCCAAAGGAGAGTCACTTTTTACTAATTATCTGTAATAAAACATTATTTGTATTTACCTGAAAAGTTTAAATGGATGCCCAAAGGTAACATGTAAGTAGTACAAATTTATTTTACAAAGTTATGATTGAACACTAGATATACTGTAATTTTACCCAAAGGAAAAATTAAAGTGATATCAGTAGTTCGTTATTTATAGTTTTAACAAACTTGAGGCCATATATAAGCATTATCTTATTTTCTACAGTTCCAACTTCATTGCATTCTCTTGCTTTTATAATAACAACTTTTGATGGGTCGAATTTTTTGGAATGGTATGAAAGGTTCCAGTTCTCATTGGGTGTATTGGATCTTGAAGTGGCTTTATTAAATGAAAAACCTCCAAAAATTACTGCAGGAAGTACTGTGGAGGAGGTGCAACATTCAAAGGCTTGGATAAGGTCAAATAGATTCAATCTTATCTTTATGAGAATGACCATTGCTGCCAATATCAAGACTTCTCTTCCTCAAACTGAGATAGCCTCAGAATTTCTGAAATCTACGAAGGAACATTTTAAACGTGCCGATAAGTCTCTTGCTGGCACTTTGATGGCTGAATTCATAATGAAATATGATGGTTAGAAAGGAATTCAACAACATATTCTGAACATGAATGAAAAGGATATAAAACTTAATGCATTAGGAATGAATATTGATGAATCCTTCTTAGTGTAGTTCATCTTTAACTCACTTCCTTCCCAGTTTGCTCCATTCAAGATCCACTATAACACTACTAATGAGCAATAGAACTTGAATGAGCTGACTAGTAAGTGTATTCAAGAGGAAATGAGAATGAGGTAAAATGGACAACATTTAGCTCTTATTGTAACTCATGGAGCTAAAAAGAAGAAAGGCAAATTTGGAAAAACTAAGAATTTTCCACCAAAGAATGTAAGTGAACATGGAGAAACTAGCCAGTGTCATAATGAAAAATATGTTGTCAAATGGTATTTTTGTGGCAAGAAAGGACATGTAAAGAAGGACGGTATCAAATGCAAGAATTGGTTTGAAAAGAAAGGTATGCATTTTGCTTTTGTATGTTATGAATCAAATCTTGCTAAAGTACCTTCTAATACTTGGTGGGTTGATTCTGGTTATGAATCAAATCTTGCTAAAGTACCTTCTAATACTTGGTGGGTTGATTCTGGAGCCACCACTCATGCTACAAATTTGATGCAGGGATTCCTTACAACACGAAAATCGAAGGAAAGTGAAAATTTTCTCTATATAGGAAACCGTCTCAAAGCAGAAGTGGTAGCTGTGGGTACTTATCGCTTACTCTTAGAGATTGGCCATCAGTTGGACCTCATGAACACCTTTTATGTACTTTCATTTTCTAGGATTTAATTTCTGTATCCAAATTAGATGATTCTGGATATTCAGTTACTTTTGGTTGTAAAAGACTACGTTTGTTATTTAATTCAGTGATTGTTGGTTCTTGTGTTTTATATGATGGTTTATATAAAATTTCTTTGAATCTTAAATTTGCACAAGTATGTTTGGATTGCATTAAAGGAAAGCAAATCAAGCATACACAGAAAGGTGCCACAAGGAGTAATGAGCTTCTTGAGATAATACATACATATATATGCGGACCCTTTTCAACTCCTTATTTCATAAGAGAAATACTTTATCTCCTTCATAGATGATTTGTCTCATTATGGTTATGTGTATCTAATTCACGAGAAATCTCAAGCTATTGACATCCTTGAGGTGTACATTACAGAAGTCGAGAGACAATTAGATAAAAAAGTTAAAATTGTTTGATCAAATCGAGGTGGTGAGTACTATGGTAGATATGATGAATCAGGACAAAATCCTGGCTTATTTGCTAAATTCTTAGAAAAGCATGACATTAGTGCTCAGTATAAAATGCCAGGTACACCATAACAGAATGGTGTTGCTGAAAGGCATAATCGTACTTTAATGGAAATGGTTAGGAGAATGATGAGTTATGCAACTGTACCTATTTCCTTGTGAGGTAAAGCTTTAAAGACTGCAATGTATATCTTGAACAAAGTTCCTAGTAAAACAGTACTAATAACTCCTTTCGAATTGTTGACTGGTAGGAAACCTAGTTTGAGACATTTACATATATAGAGTTGTCCGGCGGAGGCAAGAATCTTTAACCCACATGAGAAAAACTTAGATTCAAGAACTATAACTTGATTCCTTATTGGTTATCTAGATAAGTCAAAATGGTGCAGATTTATTGTCCTAACCAAAGTATAAGATTTCAGAGATTAATTTTGGTTTTTAAGATTAATTGTATTTCTGCTGTACACCTCTTTAAGTAGAGGGAGCTGTTATAATATGATAAGCATAGGCAGAAGAAGATAACTACACAACAAATAGAACTTAGCTATACAAACAGAATTATAAACAGAATAAAACTTATCTTATCCGTGTGGCTTAATACTCCCCCGCAAGATTGTGTTCCCACAATGAACACCAATCTTGTATCGATTCGTAACAAATATTGTTTTCGACAGTGCCTTTGTTAACAAATCCGCCAGCTGATCTTTAGAAGATACATGGGCTACTCAAATCTTGCCCTTCTGAACCAAATCTCGAACAAAATGGATATCAATCTCTATATGCTTCATCTTAGAATGATACACTGGATTTTGACAAGCATAGGTGGCCGAAACATTATCACAATATAACACTGGACATTTAATCGACTCATTTAAACACCCTAACTCAGTTAATAACGACTGGACCCAAATAAGTTCAGAAGTTGCCGCTGCCACTGCTCTATATTCGGCCTCTGTTGATGATCGGGCAACAGATTTTTGCTTCCTAGAGGACCAAGAAATAGGAACTGATCCCAAATATAAAACAAACCCAGTCGTTGATGTTCGATCAGCAGGATCTCCTGCCCAATCCGCATCTGAAAATGCATGAAATTTTAAAGAAGTTTGATTGGATATTAAAATTCCATGATCTAGCGTGGACTTCAAATATCGCATCAAGCGCTTGAGCATGTCCCAATGTTGTGCAGTAGGTTTCTGCATAAATTGCGACAATTTATTTACTGAATAACATATATCCGGGCGCGTCCAGGTCAGATATTGGAGAGCACCTACCAATTTCCTAAAACCAGTAGCATCAACAACTAATCTGCTATCATCATTTTTAACCAGATGTGCTGCTATGGCAACGGGAGTCTTTACTGGCTTAGAACCTTCCATTTTTGCTGCCGTTAATAACCTGGTGATATAGTGGTGTTGAGAAAGAAATAGACCATCTTTACAACGATGAATATCAATCCCCAAAAACAAATGTATAGGCTGTGGCTCCTTGAGTGAAAAACAAGAAGCAAGTTCTTTCTCAAACATCCGAATAAAATCACTGCTATTTCCAGTAATAAGCAGATCATCAACATATACTAAGAAATAGCAAGTCACTCCATCTTTACAATATAGAAACAAAGAATGATCACATTTAGATTGAACAAACCCAAAATCCAAAGCACACTTACGCAAGGCTTGATACCAAGCACGAGGAGCTTGTCGAAGTCCATACAGCGCCTTCACCAATTTACAAACAAATGTCGGTTTCGAACTGTCAACAAATCCGGGTGGCTGCTGCATATAAACTTCCTCCTGTAAAGGACCATGGAGAAAAGCGTTATTAACATCCAATTGACTTATTTCCCACCTGTTCTTGACTGCAATTGTAAGGATAATTCGAATTGTGGCGGGTTTTAAAACAGGACTGAATGTTTCTTCAAAATCCACCCCAGGCCGTTGACTGTATCCTTTAGCGACTAAACGAGCTTTATACTTCGCAATACTCCCATCTGAATTCTTTTTCAGCCAAAAAACCCATTTGCAACCCACCAAATTCTGACTCCTATTAGGAGGCACTAACAACCAAGTTCCATTAGAAATCAATGCATTATATTCATCAGACATGGCAGCACGCCATTCATTATGATTAAGAGCTTGCGAAACACATGTTGGTTCAATATTAGAAGGTAATGGATACTTAGTCGCTAGATAAAGACGTTTGGGCTTAAAGATATTATTTTGAGACCTAGTTTGCATAGGATGCGTACGAACAACGGGATGAGAAACAGGAATAGAATCTGGTATAGCAACTTGCAAAGGAACTGGAGCAGACTCATCAACTGACACAACAGACTCATCATTTGTAGCAGCTGCACCGATTGGAGAAGAAAGAGAAATAGTAGCAGCTGCATCTACAGGTAAGGAACTAGGAGCAGCTGACCCAGCTAAAACAATATCAGTTGAAGAAGTAGAATTTCCAACCGTAGGACAGAAAGGAACCGATTGAACAGAGACAGCAGAAGTATCATTATAAAAATCATACCAAGATTCTTTAGAAACCAAAACATCTGATAGCTTGTCGTGTCCTGGAAATTTTGTCTCACAAAACTGCACATGTTCAGAAACATAAATTCTGCCACCAATATAATCAAAGCAAAGATAAGCACTTTGTGTGAAGGAGTATCCTAAAAAGATACACGGCTTAGACTTAAGATCAAATTTAGTTTTAGCATAAGGCCTAAGACATGGGTAACACAAGCAGCCAAATACCTTTAGACTTTTATAATTTGGATGGTGACCAAAAAGTTTGTAATATGGAGACAAATAACCAAGAATTGGAGTTGGTAGTCTATTAATTAAGTATGCCGCAGTTTGGAATGCATAAGACCAGAATGTTTTGGGTAAAGATGCAGTTTGAAGAAGAGTGAGTCCAGTCTCAACAAGATGCCTATGTCTACATTCTGCTGCCCCATTATGTTGAGAAGTGTGGGGTGGTGTTTTTAGATGAGAAATACCATTATTTCTAAAAATCGAGCCCAAAGCGATATATTCACCTCCCCCATCAGTATAAATAGAAACAATCTTACTAGAAAATTTATTCTCAATAAGCTTCTGAAACACAGGAAAAATTTTGGAAACATCTAATTTGAATTTCAATGGATATAACCAAATGTACTTTGTGAAATGATCGACAAAGATAATATAATACTTAAAACCATCAACAGATTCAACAGACGCTGGACCCCATAAATCAGAATATATTAACTCTAAAGGACGAGAACTGGACAAAGACGACTTTCCAAAGGTGAGTCTATGACTCTTATTACAATGACAAGAATCACAATAAAACTCTTCATTTTGAGAGACAGGTAAATGAAATTTAGACAAAATATAACTAGAAATTTTCTTGGACGGATGACCCAGACGATTATGCCAAAACGACGACGAGGCACGAACACTGACACAAGCTTGAGGACAGGAAGCCAATCGATCTTTAGACAAAGACGAAAGACGATATAACGAGTCCTTAATTCGTCCCCTTGTTATGATCTCCCCCGTGATTAGATCCTTCACAAGAAAACAATCAAAAAAGAATTCAATTGACACATTATTTTTCAAACAAAACTCAGAAACAGAGATCAAGTTCTCCTTAGACTTAGGAACACATAACACATTATGAAGAGAGCAATTTTTTGACGGAAAGAAAAGGCACTTTGAACCAACATGTGTAATACGCAAACCTGAACCATCAGTCAAGTGGAGCTCATCCAAGCCATCATATGGTGCATGAAGAGAAAGATTCTGTAAATCGTTGGTAACATGATGAGTTGCTCCAGTATCAAGGACCCATCCATTATCTTGTGAAGCAGAAGAATGAATATAATTTGCTCGTGGCTGGGGAAAATTATTCTTGAAAAATTTCTTTGCACTAAAACACTGCCTTGCTGAGTGACCAGGTTTCTCACAAATCTGAAAAATAGTTTTGGACTGCCCATAACCTCTCGACTGTCCAGAACGACATTGAGATTCAGAAAAAATTTGAGACTTGTCAGTGGTAGCCTCAGATTTACGAAAGTTATATCCTTTCCGAACAGAATTTGCCACAAGTGGCACTACTTCAAAAGTCGAATCTGTGCGTTTAAGATATAACTCATGTGCTAGAAGCTTATCTTCTAATTCTTCAAACGAGATTACAGAATCTCGAGCACGCACAGCCGCAGCAATCTCCTTAAACTCAGGTCCAATTCCATTCAGAACATAGATAATTAAATCAATGGGAGAAACTGGACTTCCACAAAGGGACAAATCATCTGATATAGCTTTAACCATCTGCAAATATTCAGAAACTGGCCGGGTTTCCCTTTTAAGATTAGATAATTTTTCACGAAGAGAAATAAGTCTTGTTGCAGATCTATTCGCAAATGAGCTTTGTATTCGATCCCAAGCTTTTGCAGATGTTTCAGCAGAATTAACAACATGCATAGCCGAAAAACTAGTAGCACCTATAAGAGCAGCCAAAATCAATTGATCTTGACACTCCCAAAATTCAAAATCTGTATTTGGTACATCCTTTCCATCTTTTTGTATAACTGGAGAAGGAGGAACAATCTTTCGTTCAACATACCCAAGTAAACCATAACCTCTAAGAATCGGAACAACCTGAGCTCGCCAAGAAGGATAATTTTGTGAAGTCAATTTCAGAGGAAACTGAGAAGCATTGAACGAAACTAACGTTCGACCAGAGGAATGAATAACATTAGAGTTATTTGAAGATGAAGTCATGACGACTCACAGAATTGAAAGGAGATAGAAGAAATAAAAACCGTAGTTTTTACGGCTCTGATACCATATAAGATTTCAGAGATTAATTTTGGTTTTTAAGATTAATTGTATTTCTGTTGTACACCTCTTTAAGTAGAGGGAGCTGTTACAATATGATAAGCATAGGCAGAAGAAGATAACTACACAACAAATAGAACTTAGCTATACAAACAGAATTATAAACAGAATAAAACTTATCTTATCCGTGTGGCTTAATACAAAGTAGGAGGATAGTAGAAATTGAAAATGCCAGATTCCTAGAAAATGGCAAGTTTAGTAAGAGTAATGAACCTCGAAAGGTAGAACTTGAGGAAACAAGAGTGGATATTCTACCCCCATTTTTACATCAAGAGCTTGTAAAAATGTTGTAGAAGCAACACAAGCTGTAGCTTTGAGAAGATCTCAAAGAGAATGAAAAATAGCAATTTCTAATGATTATGTGGTGTATTTACAAGAATCTGGTTTTGATATTGGGATAAAGAAAGACCCGATTTCATTTTCACAAGCCATGGAAAGTAATGATTATGATAAATGGATTAACGCTATGAATGAAGAGTTGAAATCAATAGACCACAATGGTGTTTGGGATTTTGTTAAATTGCCTTCTAACTGTAAAACTGTTGGGTGTAAATGGGTCTTTAAGACCAAACGCAATGCTAAAAGCAATATTGAACAATTTAAAACCAGACTAAAGGTTTCACACAAAAGGAAATTATTGATTGTAGAGAGACCTTCTCTCCAGTTTTAAAGAAGGATTCTCTTAGAGTTACATCAAATGGACGTTAAAACTACCTTTCTGAACGGGAATTTAGATGAAGATATCTACATGGAAAACCTGAAGGGTTTGTAAAGAAAGGAAAAGAGCATTTAGCTTGCAAATTAAAAAAATCCATTTACGATCTTAAACAAGCTTCTAGACAATGGTATATAAAATTTAATAATAGCATTACATCTTTTGGATTTAAAGAAAACATTGTTGATCAGTGCGTATATCTGAAAGTCAGTGGGAGCAAGTTTATATTTTTAATATTATATATGGATGATATTTTGTTAGCTAGTAGTGATATTAGTTTGTTACATGAAACCAAGGAATATCTTGCTAGGAACTTTCAAATGGTTGATATGGGTGAGGCAACCTATGTTATTGGCATAGAGATCTTTAGGGATCGATCTCGGATTACTAGGCTTGTCTCAAAAAGGATATATTAATCGAGTTCTAGAGAGATTTAATATGCAGTTATGTTTGGCCAATGTTGCATCCATTCAAAAGGGTGAAAAATTAAGTAATAAACAATGCCCAAGGAATGATTTGGAAAGAGAACAAATGAGAAAAATTCCTTATGGTTAGTTGTTGGGAGCTTAATGTATGCCCAAACATGCACTAGACCAGACATTAGCTTTGCTGTTAGAATGTTAGGAAGATACTAGAGTGATCCAGGATTTAAACATTGGAAAGCAGCAAATAAGGTTATGAGGTATCGTCAAGGAACAAAGGATTATATGCTTACATATAGAAGATCAGAAAAATTAGAAGTCATTGGGTACTCAGATTCAGATTATGGTGGTTGCATTGATAGCATTAAAGTCCACTTCTGGATTTGTCTTTATGTTAGTAGGTGGAGCAATTTCATGGAATGAAGCAATCCATTATTACTCCATCCACAATGGAAGTTGAGTTTATTGCTTGTTTTGAAGCCTCGAGTCATGCTTTCTAATTGCAAAATTTTATCTCAGGACTTGGTGTTATTAACTCAATTGCTAAGCCATTTAGATTGTACTGTGATAATGCAACAGCTGTTTTCTTCTCATGAATGGAAAAAAAATACTCAAGTGGGTCCAAACACATGGACTTAAAGTATTTGGTTGTTAGAGAAAGAGTCCACAAACAAGAAGTGTCAATTGAAAATATTAGTACTGCACTTATGATTGCTCATCTATTAAGTAAAGGGTTGCCTCCAAAAACATATATGGAACATATTGTTAGGATGGGTCTTTTGAGTAATCCATGATATGTATGTCATGGATATTTTAACTTTTATGTAATTGACATGATTGTGCATTAAGAATTTGTTTCTGCTTATTCTTGTTTTTAAATTACCAGTGTACATCTGGATTGCTTGACAAATAAGAATTGTTTTGACAAAACAAATTATAGGGGTTGTTTGATTTAGAAGAGTGAATTAATGATTGTGACTAATGTATAGTACATAGAAGGGAATATGACATTAAAGACATAGGACTGCTATGACTCACATTAGTAGCAAGAATTAATTTCAGTATTGTAGTATTTTAATTTGGGATTGTTGGCTAATATCAAACTTCGTGATCACTTGTCAAATGTATTTTGCTTTAAAATTTTTTTTTCCCTTTTCATAATTAATTTGGTGAACCAAGAGGGACAATGTAAAAAAGATAAGAACAAATAATAAAGTTAACTCCCTTCATAATAGGATTCCTTGATAGATTGGAATTAAATAAAATAATAATAAAAAAGATAGTTATTAAGAAGGGACAGTTATTAAACACGATAGTTTTCTTTTAAAATAAGAAAACTGTCTTGCCCTCATCTCTCATCTATAAAAGAAAAACGAGAACATACCTTTATTAAGCTTTTTTTTCATCTATAACAGTACATACATGCTGGTTATTTAAGTAGACAGAGAGAAGAAGTGTGACAAGTAAAAAAGTTTCAAGAAAGGATATTAACCATGGCTGCATCTTCTTCTACCGGTATGTTTCTTAATCTCTAAATAAATTCTTAAGGTATGTTGAATTCAAAGATCTTTATAGTTCATTCCCATTAAAGTTATATTTTACACACTCACCACGATAAAGTTATGTGATTTCAATGAGTTTTCTCTAACTGAAAAAATAATTTTCATTCTATTTTGGTCATTTTATCATTGTGCCGCCATTTACCTTCTTTGGGTCACTAGCATATATTTCAGAAAAAGACGAACACAAATTTGAAACACAAACATTCCTCATTGACTCAGCCAAAGTTTATCCTTTTGATATCTCTTCGTCTAATATAACAGCAAATTGGAATATCACCGTCTCCATGGGCAAACTTGCTGGTTATCGGAGACGATTCTATTATGAAAATATGGAGGATTTCTCTTTTGTCGAAAAATGAGAGTGTTTATTCTACAAAGATAGGAAATCTATATGATGGGTTTGAGAGGGATAATCTTAAGGTGGTGGATGTGTTTCTTGAATCCTCATTAGCAAGTATGAACTAAACTGTAGCAGAAGCTGTTATGGCGGAGAAGAGAGAAAATGGAGTTGCGACCTTCTCTTTCGAGTTGAATTGTATTGGTACAATGTATAATTCAAAAGTTGAAAGAATAAAAAGGAAGATGAAGCTGTTATGTAAGGATTTGAAGATTAGGTTTTCTGCTAATGCCACTTCTAAAGCAGGAACTTTAGTAACTCCACATAGACCAATCTTCTGTGATATCTCTATCTTCCATTGTTGTTAATTTCTCGATTTTGTCAGTTTTGGATTTACGTGGCTCTAAGTGCTTCTAACTATTTGAATGTGAATAAGATATGGAGAATTTCTCTACTTCATTAGCTTTGTAATTGTATATGCTTTTTTTTTATTTTTTTTAAAAGATATATTCTTTACTTGAATTAGAAAATTGATGGCTTTTATTTGTCAAAATGAAGCTGAATTGGAATAAAATCGGATTCATCCTGGGTTGTCCAGTTTCCGATTTCTGCGGGTTTTAATTTGTTGAATCCGATTTTTTATCCATCCGATTTTTCATATCAGAACGGATCCGATGAATTATCAGTTCGTGAGGTCCAATTAGCAAGTTCAGTCTGGTTTTGAAAACATTTATTTCCAATCTAACATCTAAACAGAAAGAAGTTGAATGAGTAAATTAGACCAAAAAGGAGATTGAGTATAGAGAGAAAAAATGAGGTTATATGTAGGCAAGAAACTGGAAAAATTATATGTAGAATATTATATATGTAGCAGTAGTAGAGAGGGAAAATTTCACAATCTGGTTTTGGTTTCTTGAATTGAAAATTTCACAATTTTCTGTGATGTCTTTATTTTTTTATTGAAATTCTATTTCATGTAAACTGAAAATTCTGATTGAATATGTTAGTTTAAATTTCTGCTGCCTTGTTGATTTTTGAGTTAATGATTTTGATTTTCTGATCTCCTCTCTTATTTTCCAACAAATTTTGGCTTGTCATAAGACATAAAACAAATAATCCATATTTGCATGGAAGCACTTCGCGTATTTTCTATTCCAACCAATTTTTTGGTGTGTCATAGCACAGAAAACAAATGAGATATATTTCTATGAAAGCTTCACGTATTTTCTACCAGACCAGACCCAACTAAACATTAAAATTTCATTGGAAAAATATATCATCCTTAGTTCATGATAACACAACTTACAATGGAAGAGAAAATAGCTGTTCAACAGGTGTTGTTCAAAGCAGATAATAGTGTTCAGAATCTGAAATTTCTCTAATCAAAATGTTGGTCTGGATTAACTACCAGTCACTTAGATATCCTGTAGTTCTTCCAATTAATCCGACTATTGAAGGAATAAAAAAAGGAATTGAGAATGAGCAGCACCTTGGATTTGAAGTACAGGACCAACAGCTATTCTACCAAAGCACCCTGCTGGAAAATAATAATGCAAGAATTGAACATTATGGAATTCAACCTAATTCTGAAATCGTTCTTCTTGTTGTGCGTAGTTAATTATATGTTTTAGATTACAAAATTGAATCTGATTTTTTCTGATATATATATAATATGAGCTTCTTGGTTTACGCAGATTAGGCGTATCAACATTTTGTTTAACTCGGCGAGGCTTACTGTGTCGATTTGGGACCAAGAGCGGGTTCTTCAACTCCAAAAAAAAGTAGCAAGAATGATTCATACAGCTCGTCTTCACGGTGTGGAGCTCCTTCACAATGGTAGCGAGTTGAAATTGGACCGAAAGATCTCAACTATTCCGATTGAGGATACTCTTGTTGCCGCTGTCTTATTTGGAGTTAAAGTTGAAGGAAAAATACTCGTTTATGAAGTAATTGTCCATAACCGGATGACAGTTGCACAAGTGAAGCAGAAACTCCATACAAAATATGGTCTTGAACCTGAAAAACTGAAGCTCCTCTGCAGTCGGTCGAGAAATTTTCTTGATGATGGTGCAACTTTGATGGATTATGGAATTCATAAAGAAGGAACTGTAATCCCTGTAGTTGGTGATATGTTCCCTGCAATTGATGACATAATTTAAGTAGATTTATGTTTGTTTTATCATATAATATTAGAAAAATAAAAGAGCTACGGATATATATATATATATATATATATATATATATATATATATATATATATATATATATATATATATATATATATATATATATATAAGGCTTTTAACTTGGTTTTATTAGTTTGATTACAAGAATTAAATTTTGATGGAATGCATCTGCTGCAGCCGCTATTGTTGCTGCAATTTTTAAACTGCAGAATTTAAGTATGCTCAATTCTACTTTCAAGCTATGGATCTTAGTTTATCGTATGATTTTAAATTAGTTTAGGACACTGGCTTTTATCTTTTTCTTCTTTTTTCTCTTTTACCATGTCTATGTACTTTTTTTTTTTTAATGAAAATGGGTTCGACATGTAACAACTACATAATTTTTTTAATTTTTTTTTTTTTTTGAAAAGTCATCATAAATCAAATATAGTTGCAAATATTATACATAAATGTTCTAAGATTTTATTCAAAATTTACTTTAACTTGATATTAAAAAATGAGTGTTTTAATTAAAAATTATTTATTAATTCATTTATTTTTTATTAGATTAAATATTACAAAAAATAGATTTAAAATAATCTTTCAATTCAAAAATATTATAATAATTAATAAATAATTAAACTTAATAAAATAACACAAAACGAATATATAATATAAATTAAATCAAATACCATACATAATTGTTTATGCAAATACTAAAACAAGATTTTGAAGTATTATGTTAATAAAATTAATAACTGAAAATTTTTTTTAAGAGTATATATTAACTTATCATCACTTATTTTTATTTATTTATTGTATAAATTTCATAATAAATAAAATAAAGTTCAAACATTATAAACACTTATTTGATAGCCTAGCCTTTAAGATATGAGAGATTTTTTTTAGAGAAAGATTAATAGTATTTAAAATTTTATTACTTTGAGAGGATCTCCTCTTTTAAGAAATAATGTTGTATATATAGGGTTCTTTTTTGAACCTAAGTCGGTATCTAATTAGGAAACTGTGTATGTTCCTGATTATGATTTTATATTAAATATTCATATTAGCCCCTATAATTGTTGGAGACTTGTGTCTAAATTACCATTAAGTCTATGGTAAATGTGTATATTCCATGAGATGTCTCCTTAGTTTTAGACATTTATATTTAAATTATTATTCATTTTCTACCTATGTATTATTATTTAATTTATTTCAAAGCTCTCCTTTATTAATTGAAATTTAGAAATTAACTTTTTAAGGCATTTAGTTTTTTTTCGACTCACTTAGAATATGACGAGTTGAGTTTGTAGCACGGAGAAGGTGCTTAGCCTTTTTAAAGCACTTAACAATTTTTTGGCTCACTTAGAGTGTCGCGAATTGAGCCTATAACTCAGAGAAAATGCTTAATCTTTTTAAGGCACTTAACCTTTTTCGGCTCACATAGAATATCGCGAGTTGAGCCCGTAGTTCGAAGAAAGCGCTTAACCTTTTTAAGGGACTTAGCCTTGGAGACACTGAACACTTGGCTACTTTATAACAAATAATAAATAATAAATTTAAATTTAATTCTAATTTTTCTATTTGATACATTGCATTAAGCTACTAAATAATATAATGGCATGGTTCAAATAAATAAATAGACAAATATTAAAAAACATAAAGAAAGAAAACCTATCTCTTTTTCTTTTTCTTTTAAATACGTTCTCCTTCTTTATTTCAAATGTTTGAATTATTTGATTTTTTTTTTAAATATCAGACATTTAATATCTGACGCTTTGACTACCAAATAACATAGTTTTATAGTTAAAATAAACAAATAAATGATCAATATACTATTATCTTCATCATAAGAGGATTTAGATAATGGTCAAAAATAAATTATTAGAATAATCAATAACTCATGCCATATTATATATATCCACATTTACAAGGGTGGTAAAAATATAATCTCATTAATAAATTCTTGATATATTTAAGGCTTATGCAAGAGCATAGCACCAAGTTAAATTAAACAAGATGAATAAAAATTATACATATGAATGCCGAAGTGTATGCTTGGAATGGCTAGGCCCTCGCATGTGATTTTGAGTAAATAAAATGTAGTGATTATGCCAACAAATTTACTTTTTAAAGATTACCTGTAACAATGATTGACAAATTCAATTTATTACTCCAACAATTTAATTTATCTTCAAATTGATAATTAAAAAAAATTAATTTTGGCCCGTTCAGTCAATCAATGTTCTAGAGATAGCCTAATCCATCTCTCCCCATTTCAAGCAGCATCAAACACCTGGTGATTGATTATGCATTTGGACATTAGATAATAAGTTTCCAATGAAATCAATGCATATATACATCACCCCTGTCAAACTATATATATAGAGAGATCATGGTAAATTAAAAGCAGCTATTAAAAGCGACAAAGTTTTTGATCGATGACATATACAGAACCCCAGTGCCCCTTCAATTTGAAGGTCCTGGTGCTGATGCCAGTAACTCTCTGTGAAGAAGATCAGGATTACATGGGCGCAGGATAAAGAAATTGCATGAATACCTTGCCCAGGTGTCTATATTTAATATATTCTCTCAATTCTTTAATTGCTATTTTACATTACATGAATGTTAAAGCTAGAATGATAATTCAAGCCGATGAGATTTACATGGCGTAGACACCTAGTATTCCCAATCCCAAACAGCAGTAGTCGGTCCCCTATGCCCACACATAGCAAATTTGAGCTATGTACATGACAAATGGTTCACACAGCGAAATAAGAATGGCCAAATTCCATTGTTTGATTTTTTTTTTTTTTTTCCTATTTTCCTCTTTGCAAGTGAAAGAATTAGTATTTTCAAGACTTACTCCTTTGAACTTGTATAATGTTGTTGTATCTTGATAGATTTGGGAAAAGCCAACAGTAGTTGGTGTAAACGGAGAGAAACAAAAGAACTTAAAAGCACACTATGGCTTCTTCTTTCACAATTCATTTTAGGACCAATTTTTATACAAGTTGCTCTTAGAGCTGGGCAAAGTGGGCTTAAAGAAAAACTGAACTCAACCATCCGATTTTAGTTTATTTTCATTAAATTATACGTCGGTTTTGGATTTTTAGTATACATATAAATAATTATTTTTTTGAAAATTGAACCAAACCGACTGAATTGGTTGAATTCAAAATAAAGTTCAATTGCAGTTTGATTTAAGAAAAATGGCAATACAATTTTTTTTTTATTTTAATAGATTGGTTTAGTTCGAAACTGAAATGCCAGATTACACACCTCTAGTGTCTCTTTCTTTTTATTGTCTAGGAGATGAATTAGGCATCCCCCAATTCTGAAATTGCGTGCCTAGCCTTTATTTCAGTGTAGAGATAGAGATGAAGGAGTTAGGTGGATAAGTTCTCTATGGTTTTGTTTGCGCCCACAAGTCATTCCGACACTTCTTCAAGTATTGTAACTACTAGTTTGTGAGCTCGAGTTTGGGGAGGAGTGTTATGTTGAACATATGAAGAAGAAAAAGAAAGATGTCTTTGTTTTTTTATTGAAATTCTATTTCATGTAAACTGAAATTCTGATTATTTTCCAATAAATTTTGTTTGTCATACCATAGAAAACAAATGCTGCATATTTGCATGGAAGCAATTTACGTGTTTCGTATTCCAATAAATTTTTTAGGTGTCCTACGGGTTGTGGCTCGGCAACATAGATTGGGCATATGGAAATAGCTCTCGAGTTCCGTCCCTACTAAACGCGCCTGAATTCGGTTTCTATAGAGTTCAGAGACACAGGAGGTTTATGAAAAAAAAAAAATTGGTGTGTCATAGCACAGAAAACAAATAAAACATATTTGCATGAAAGCAATTTACGTATTTTCTACCAGACCAAACTAAACATTAACATTTCATTGAAACAATAAGTCATCCTTAGTTCGTGATAACACAACTTAAAATGGAAGACAATACAGCAGTTCAACAGGTGTTGTTCAAAGCATATAATAGTTAAGAATCTGAAATTTCTCTAATCAAAATGTTGGTCTGGATTAACTACGAGTGTATTAGATATCCTGTGGTTCTTCCAGCGAATCCAACTATACAAAACATCAAAGAAGCAATTCAGAATGAGCAGCACCTTAGATTTGAAGTACAGGACCAACAGCTATTCTACCATAGTAACTACCTGGAAAATAATAATGAAACAGTTGAACATTATGGAATTCAATCTAATTCTGTAATCATTGTTCTTCTTGTGCATAGTCTTGTAGTTAGTTAATAATTATATGTTTTAGATTACACGCAAATTTTCTCAGTTAGAATAATTCAATCTGATTTTTTCTGAAATATAACATGAGCTTCTTGGTTTATGCAGATTAGGCGTATCAATATTGAGTATAACTGGGGGATGTTTACTGTGTCGATTTGGGACCAAGAAATGGGTTTTTCAACTCAAACAAAAAAAAAAAAAAAAAAAAAAAAAAAAAAAAAAAAGGTGATTTATAAGCATCCTGATAGAATATTGCTTATTCATAATGGTGGCGAGTTGAAATACAACCGAAGATCTCAACTATTCCGATGGAGGATAATCTTGTTTGCGTTGTCTTGTTTGGAGTTAAAATTGAAGGACAAGCAGCCAGTTATGAAGTAACAGTCCATAATATGATGACAGTTGCACAAGTGAAGCAGAAACTCCATACAAATTTTGGTCTTGACCCTGAAAAACTGAAGCTATTCCGCGGTAGGACGGAGGCAACGAGAACTTGAGGATGATAAAACTTTGAGGTCTTATGGAATTCGTCGAGAAGGAACCCTAATCCGTGCACTTGGTGATCTATCTTAAGTAGATTTATGTTTGTTTTATCATATAATATTAGAAAAATAAAAGAGCTAGGGATATGTTCTATCTCTAGAGCCTGTGCTCTCTTCTCTTACCAAAAAAGAGCTAGGGATATGTTTTTTTTTTTTTTTTAAGGCTTTTAACTTAGTTTCTGAAATGATAATAATGAATATGTTACTACTTATGATATTACTGTTATTTGTAATTTGTGTCTTAAGTGAAAATAACAGTTCAGACAAGGGCAGCCTTCAAACTAGATGAAAAGGATTAGTTAGTTCTTTGACCTTATTCACGATTTGAATAAGCTTAGATAAAATTGGTTTCTGTTAAAATTGCCTTATAATTCTAAGATTCACACTACTAGTCCTTTGGTGGCTAAGAAACATGTTTCTCATGGCTTATACTAGTCTTTTGGTGGCTTCAATGTTTCACACTACTAGTCTTTTGGTGGCTAAGAAAATTCAATATTGGTTGGCAATGTTGGTGAGCTAACTTGGACTAGGATGGCACATCTTCAACAATGGAAGGAAGACTTGAAACACATGGTGATACACCTCTATATAAGGCAACCTTGCTTGGAGCACATTTAGAAGATCAAAACAAGTGAAATTCATCCAAGAGAGAAATCCTCCAAGAGCATTTCTCTAAAACTATCCACTCTCTTCATATACCACCTTTTTCATTTATACACACTCTTACCATATTCATTGAGTGTAGTGAGGTGTTATCTTGAGTGTATTTTTGTGTGGGTGTAAAATCACTTGTATCTCCATATTTTTCATAGTGCATTTACTTCTCTCTCGCCCCGTGGTTTTTTCCCTCTATATTGGAGGGTTTCCACGTAAATTTTGTGTATTTTCCATTTATTATTTTACTTCTCATTTTATCATCAATTACCAAAACTAAATATTTATCCATTACCACGCTAAATTCCGCAACAAACTGGTATCAGAGCGTTGTAATATTTGTTTGGTTTTCACAACATGGCTTCTGTCATGAAATTTGATGTTGAGAAGTTTGATGGAAAAATCAGTTTTGGCATTTGGCGAGTTCAGATGATGGCCGTTCTCATCCAACATCGGTTGAAAAAGGCCCTTGTAGGAAAGGCAAAAAAGCCGAACACCATGTCGGATGAAGATTGGGAAGAGTTGGATGAAAAAGCCTTGTCAGCAATCCAACTTTGTTTATCCAAAGAAGTTCTGCGAGAGGTTATCAAGGAGGATACAGCTGCAGGTTTATGGCTTAAGTTGGAGTCATTGTATATGACGAAGAGTCTTGCCAACATTATTCGTCTCAAGGAGCGCCTCTATACCATTAAGATGGTCGAAGGTACACCCATTCAAACTCACCTTGATGAGTTTAATTCCATCATATTTGATTTGGAAAATTTGGATGTTGAAATTAATGATGAAGATAAAGCTGTTTTGTTAGTTTGCTCACTCCCCCGATCTTACCGTAACTTTAAAGATATTATGTTATACGGTGGTAATGAGACCCTAACCTTTGATGATGTCAAACAAAATCTCTTGTCAAAAGAAAAATATGACTATGAGAATAATTCAAAGGATGAAGCTGAAGGGTTATTTGTTAGGGGGAGAACTATGGATCATGGTAGTAGCAGTAGAAGTAAATCCAGATCAAAGTCTAGAGGCCGAGATAATAAGAAATTTTGTCGCTATTGCAAGAAAAAGGGACATGCAATTTCAGAATGCTTTAAGTTGAAAAATAAGCAGCAAAAGGGCGAAAATAATAATCAGAAAAATTCAGAAAATTCAGCTGAAGCAAGTATTGCTCAAAAAGAGTCTGAAGGTGAAGTTTTGTCTGTTACTGATTTTGGAACTAGATCTAAAACGGAGTGGATTCTAGATTCTGCTTGTTCCTATCACATGTGTCCCCATAAAGATTGGTTTACCACTTATGAATCTGTTGATTGTGGTATTGTCTTAATGGGGAATAATGCTCAGTGTAAAGTTGTTGGAAAAGGAACAATTAGAATTAAAATGCATGATGGCATGATTAGAACTTTAACCGGTGTTAGACATGTTCCCGACTTGAAACGGAACCTTATCTCTCTTGGCACCCTGGAGTCCCTTGGGTGTAAATATGCAGCTGAAGGTGGAGTTCTAAAGGTCTCTAAAGGTGCCCTTATTTTAATGAAAGCTAACAGATCTGGAAGCTTGTACGTGTTGCAGGGATCTACTGTTACAAGTTTTGCAGCTGTATCATTATCTATGTCAGATTCAGACGTCACAAAATTATGGCATATGCGACTTGGCCATATGAGTGAAAAAGGAATGACCATCCTGAGCAAGAGAGGTCTTTTGTGCGGTCAGAATACCGGTAGGTTGGAGTTCTGTGAACATTGCATTCTTGGCAAGCAGAAAAGATTAACTTTCGGTACCGGAATTCATAGAACCAAAGGTACTCTTGACTATATTCATTCAGATCTTTGGGGACCCTCACGTGTTCCTTCAAAAGGAGGACATCGTTACATGCTGACCATCATTGATGATTTTTCTCGTAAAGTCTGGGCTTATTTTTTAAAGCACAAAGATGAAGTTTTTTCCACTTTTAAGAAGTGGAAGATTTTGATGGAAAACCAGACAGGGAAGAAGGTCAAGCGACTCAGGACAGATAATGGTCTAGAATTTTGTGGAGGTGATTTCAACGCATTCTGCGAAAATGAAGGCATTGTGAGACACCGTACAGTTGCCGGTACACCTCAACAAAATGGCGTTGCAGAACGAATGAACAGGACATTGATGGAGAGAGTTCGTTGCATGCTCTCTAATGCTGCCTTGCCTAAAGAATTTTGGGCCGAAGCTGCATCTACCACATGTTATTTGGTGAATCGTTCCCCACACACTTCACTTGACTTCAAGATTCCAGAGGAAGTTTGGTCAGGTAATCCTGTTGATTATTCAAATTTGAAAATTTTTGGATGTCCTGCATATGCACATGTCAATCAGGGAAAATTAGAGCCTAGAGCTCGAAAATGCATATTTATTGGTTATGCATCTGGTGTGAAAGGGTATCGCTTGTGGTGTCCTGAACTTAAGAAAGTAATTATTAGTAGAGACGTTACTTTCAATGAAAATGTGCTAATTCTCCCTGAAAAAGAAACTGTCAGTTCTTCTCCGTCTGACACAGGTGATTCAAAGAAAACTGACGAGAAGGTGGAGCTTGAGTTTGAAATACCAACTCCTAGTAAGGAGAATATTTCCTCATCTCCGATCACATCAGAGTTTCCTGATTCCATTGAACCAGATCGTCGTGAAGACTATTCTATTGCCAGAGATAGACCCAGGAGAGAAATCAAACGGCCTGAAAGATATAATGAAGGGAATTTAGTTGCTTATGCTCTTGCAGCTGCAGAGGATACAGTTGAAGGTGGAGAACCTCACACATACTCTGAAGTAATCTCATGTCCAAATTCTTCTGAGTGGCAAGTTGCGATGCAAGAAGAAATTGAATCTCTGCACAAGAATGATACTTGGCAGTTGGTGAAATTGCCAAAAGGCCAAAGAGTTGTAGGCTGTAAATGGGTCTATAAGAAGAAAGAAGGCGATCCCGGAGTTGAAGATGCAAGATATAAAGCACGTTTAGTTGCTAAAGGCTACACTCAAAAACATGGTGTAGACTTTCATGAAGTGTTTTCTCCTGTTGTTCGTCATACTTCTATACGTGTACTTCTTGCCTTTGTTGCCTTGCAGGATCTTGAATTAGAACAACTTGATGTCAAGACTGCTTTCTTGCATGGAGAGCTCGAGGAGCAAATTTATATGCAACAACCAGAAGGATTTGTTGTTCCTGGAAAAGAAGACTACGTTTGTCACTTGAAGAAGTCTCTTTATGGTCTAAAACAATCCCCGAGACAATGGTACAAAAGATTTGATTCCTTTATGGTTGAACATGGGTATTGTCGTAGTCAGTATGATAATTGTGTTTATCACAAGAAGTTTTCAGATGGATCTTTTGTCTACTTATTGTTATATGTTGATGACATGCTAATTGCTGCTCGTGATAAGTCACTAATCAAAGAATTGAAAGATCAGTTGAGCAGTGAATTTGAGATGAAAGATCTTGGTGCTGCAAAGAAAATTCTTGGTATGGAGATTCATAGAGACCGATCAGCTGGAAAATTGTATTTATCTCAAAGAAATTACATTGAGAAGGTTCTTGAGAAATTCAACATGAATAACTCAAAACCTGTGAGTACTCCTCTTGCAGCTCATTTTAAATTATCATTTGATTTCTGCCCTCAGTCTAATGAAGAGAAAGAGCAATTGTCACATGTGCCCTATTCTAGTGCAGTTGGTAGTCTTATGTATGCTATGGTATGCACTAGACCTGATCTTGCACAGGCAGTTAGTGTTGTGAGCAGGTATATGAGTAATCCAGGTAAAAAACATTGGCAAGCAGTTAAATGGATATTTCGCTACTTGAAAGGTTCTGTGGACACTGGATTGGTTTTTGATAGGAATAAGGTGACACCGAATATTATTGTTGGATATGTTGACTCTGATTATGCAGGTGATCTTGATAAGAGAAGTTCTTTGTCAGGTTATGTATTTACTTTATGCAATTCTGCCATTAGCTGGAAAGCTAGCCTCCAGTCCATTGTGGCACTGTCAACTACGGAGGCAGAATATATTGCAATCACGGAAGGAGTCAAAGAAGCAATCTGGTTAAGAGGTTTGGTTACTGATCTTGGTTTAACCCAAGATGTTGTTACTGTATTTTGTGATAGTCAAAGTGCTATTCATTTAACTAAAAATCAAATGTATCATGAAAGAACCAAGCACATTGATGTGAGGCAGTATTTTATACGGGATGTTGTGGCAGATGGGAAGATCATCGTGAAGAAAATTGCTACAACTCATAATCCTGCGGATATGCTCACGAAACCAGTTCCAAATCTCAAGTTCAAGCATTGCTTGGACTTGATCGGTGTTCACCAATTCTAAAGGCCCTTTGGGGCATGGCGAGAAAGGAATATGCACATCATTTTGTAAGGAGATCATCTTAGAATTTAAGTCAAGGTGGAGATTGTTAAAATTGCCTTATAATTCTAAGATTCACACTACTAGTCCTTTGGTGGCTAAGAAACATGTTTCTCATGGCTTATACTAGTCTTTTGGTGGCTTCAATGTTGGTTCACATTACTAGTTTTTTGGTGGCTTCAATGTTTCACACTACTAGTCTTTTGGTGGCTAAGAAAATTCAATATTGGTTGGCAATGTTGGTGAGCTAACTTGGACTAGGATGGCACATCTTCAACAATGGAAGGAAGACTTGAAATTTGTTCACATGGTGATACACCTCTATATAAGGCAACCTTGCTTGGAGCACATTTAGAAGATCAAAACAAGTGAAATTCATCCAAGAGAGAAATCCTCCAAGAGCATTTCTCTAAAACTATCCACTCTCTTCATATACCACCTTTTTCATTTATACACACTCTTACCATATTCATTGAGTGTAGTGAGGTGTTATCTTGAGTGTATTTTTGTGTGGGTGTAAAATCACTTGTATCTCCATATTTTTCATAGTGCATTTACTTCTCTCTCGCCCCGTGGTTTTTTCCCTCTATATTGGAGGGTTTCCACGTAAATTTTGTGTATTTTCCATTTATTATTTTACTTCTCATTTTATCATCAATTACCAAAACTAAATATTTATCCATTACCACGCTAAATTCCGCAACAGTTTCTTTCATTACTTTTCATAGGCAACTTGTAATTCATTTCCCTACGCCAACAGAGCTACCAATAGCTGTAAACTCAACCTTCTCTCTCAATGTGCAAATGATGCTAGCTTCAGGGAGATGTTTAAAATTCAACATAAGACATTCAAGAACATCTACAATTTGAGGCTACTCCTTACACCACAATATCTTCTTCAACCTAATTGAGGTTACCACAACAAGAAACCCCAGACCGTAGAATATGAGGTTACCAACATCGACCATTTTCTGTTTACGTGCAGCAAAATAAGACGCTTGATTTTCTAGTACGTGATAGAAAGAGGAGAAGAAGAAAGCACGAGTTGAAATGAGAGAGGTGAGGCATGGAGACAGAAAGGAGAGTTCGTTCAATTGAGTGAGTAGGTTAGAGAATGTCACTTATGTTTTCAAGCTTAAATGCAAAAATGGAGTGTTCTGTTAGCCAAAATTGGCATGCATGGTTGGCCACCAACCAAAGAAATTTGTTAGTCAAAATCGGCATGCATGGTTGGCGAACAATTTTCTTTGGTTGTTCGCCAACCATGCATACCGATTTTGACTAACAAATTTCTTTGGTTGGTGGCCAACCATGCATGCCATGCATGCCAATTTTGGCTAACAATAGTTGATGGGAAACTACGCAAAATTTCCTATAAAACCAAATTAGCGAGAATGCTAAATAAAAGCGGAATAATAATACACATAAATTTAATAACGGAGTTCGGCTAATTCTGCCTACATCTCCGGAGCTGCTGCAGATCTTTTACTAAAAGGAGAAAAATTATACAAAGTGTTTACAACACTTATAACCCACAACTCATAAATTCACCCAAGAAAATTACTCTCAATTTTCTCTCACCAAAGCTTTTCTCTTTGAACTTTAGCTAATGGATTTCTCTCTGAAAAATGAGTTGATAATAAAACACATATGGAAGTGCTCTATTTATAGATGCAACCATTGCCTTAATTTTCTTTGGTTGTTGGCCAACCATGCATACCGATTTTGACTAACAAATTTCTTTGGTTGGTGGCTAACCATGCATGCCACGTATGCCAATTTTGGATAACAATACTGTTTATTTTAATTATGATGGTTAATTAAGTTAATCCATGTCGTAGAATGAATCCAAAATTAATATATTTTATTGTTCAATTTAGTCTAAATTTGAATTTAGGGTGAATACAATGAAAATAAAAAAAAAAAGGTGCAATTAGGGTTTGTAGGGAATAAAAATCATTTTAGGATGAAAATGAAACAATTCGAAAAGATCAATTGAAAATATAGTTTAACCTTTTTAGAACAGTAGAAGAAATTATTCCTTTAGGGAGAATAGGCTTGAAATTGAAGATGAGGTTTCTAAAATGGAAATCTACTATGCATGAAAACATCTTCTCTGTCAAAACACAAAGCTGTGTGCTTTAACCTTCCTTCAGTTGTAAACAAACATGGAATGCTTGTGCACTGAATACCCTTTTTACCAGCAATTAACTGTAAAGGTACTCAAGATAATAAGGTTCAAAATGCTGTTTTTAAATGGGAAAATAATTATTTCTTCACTGGTTTACCATAATTATTTAAGTAGTTCTTCACATTTTATGTAATATATAATTCATCTCTCTTATTTAATTCCGCTTAATTAAAAGGTATTTCCGTCTAAATATAAGGTATTTTGCCATTAATTTAAAAATAAAGTGCTAAAACACCCTTCTCCTCGCTGATATGGATCACTTTTTAGCGCTTAGCTTAAAAAAATTAAAATTAAAAGGGAAAGTAGCTCCGTTCCATCACCGCCGACTTCACCACCCCGAGATAAATAACATCCCCACCCCCAGCATCTTCTCCACTGCCGACTTCACCATGACCGCCTTCAAATCGCACTCAAACTCGCCGCTGATACTTGGGCTACTTGCTATTACAACTCCTCTATCCAGGATCGTCGGAATATCGGATCGTGACGGACCTCACCGGGCTCGTAATCGCTGCATCACTGCTCTCCCATGCCACCATCAACACTGTCGCTGACTGAAGGGCGAACGACGAGGCATAGTAGCGGCTGGTGATGCGATGTCATTTGGTCCTTGTCTCTCTCAATCCTATCTTTTCGCTGCCAAACATTTATCCTGGACAAAAAGTCCATGAAGATGGTGAACAAGAACTTTCATTGCTATCAACTACTTACTAGTCCTTTCCCTTCAATTAGACAACAATTAAATAATACTTGAAAATCCAAGTTAAGAACGATGTGAAGCTTTCGGAGAAAAGAAAAACAAAACTTTTTTTTTTTTGAATTTTTTTTTTATTTCGATGTTATTTTCGCTGCCTTTGGAACGGAGCTACTTTCTTTTTCAATTTTAATTTTAATTTTAATTTTTTTAAGCTAAGTGCTAAAAAGTGGTCCACCGCAGCAGCAAGGGAGAAAGGGGTGTTTTAGTACTTTATTTTTAAAATAATGGTAAAATATTCTATATTCAGACGGAACGACTTTTTAATTAAACGGAGTTAAATATAAAAGATAAATTATATATTACATAAAATGTGAAGGACTATTTAGATAATTATGATAAATTTGAGGGACGAAATAATTATTTTCCCTTTTTAAATTGGAAATGTAATATATGTGATTATCAACAATTAAAATACAAATCAGAATGTTAAAATATCATCACTAATTAAAATAATAAATATAAAATATTAATGCGAGGACACGTGTCACCTTGCTATTGGAAGAAAGATTGGCACATTGCCATTGGCGGAGAGGATGGCAATTTAATAGCCATTGAAGTGTACTTGGCGACCAAGTTTTACTGCCTATAAATAGGCTTTGGCGTGAAGCTTTACAAACACACAGCAACAAAGCAGAAGCAATAGAGTGAAATCGCAAAGGTGTGTGCAGGTGTGGTGTAAGCATGTGAGAGTAATATTTTTGAGTTGTAAAAGTTTCAAGTTAGTACCTAATAATATAAGTATTTCTAAGTAAGTCCAATATTTAATTGGGATATTTGTTTTATTTTATTTTATTTATACTCCTCCCCCTTATTAAATCCTACATCAGAAAACCCGTTTCTCCTCTTCATTATCAGAATAAAACAGGGAATGCTGCCTCCAAACTAATCAGAAAAAAGAAAAAAAAATCAACTCTACCTTCTATTTTGGCCCTATAATACACCGACTAGCCAAATTGATATTAGAAGCAGTAAAAATTTGCAAATCACTGAACAATTGATTCCTCAACAAGAAGCAAAAGTAAAGAAAAAGTTCATTTTTCCATTATTGTTCACAACATGGACATTGCAAAGAAACGATCCAATTCCCATAAAACTTTCCTCCCATTTTACCAGAAAAAAAAAAAAAAAAAAAAAAAGATAGGAAATATATGTCAGGAGTACGAGGAGCACGATGATTTTAAGATGGTGGATGTATTTCTTGATCCTCATTAGCAAGTATAAACCAAAGTGTAGCAGAGGCTGTTATGGCGGAGAAGAGAGAAAATGGAGTCGCGACCTTCTCTTTCGAGTTGAATTGTGTATTGGTACAATGTATCCTTCACAAGTCGATAAAAGAATAAAGAGGAAGATGACGGTGTTATGTAGGGATTTGAAGATTAGGTGTTTCTGCTAATACTAATACTAAAGCCGGAGCTTTGGTAAATCAATATATATCAAATGTAGTAGTACAATCTCCATTCAATCTTAAAATAGGAATGAAATAAAATAGAAATTTCAATACTTAAATCAAATCCAACTTTAATTCCTACTTATTTATCATGCAGTTTTCCCATTGATACACATGAACTGACATGAATACACCAGTGACTTCCACTTTGATTCAAGTCTCTTCTGAATTTCATGAGAGCTTCCTTGATCTTCACGACACTGCGTCATGCTTCTGCAGTTATTTTCACGAGAAATTGCCTCCCAGTATCTGTCTTCTATGTACCAAATTCACCAATTTGGTAAGTAAAAGGGAAGACTATCTATGTTCTATAACTCATAATTTTTTTTTTTTTTTTCTACGACCTCTTAATGAATAAAAAATATTAAAATTCAATTTCTTCAGTTTCTGAATATTAAGAAACAAATCCTTAATTTAGAAATAAAAAGCTACCAGTTTCCTTGAATGTGTTAGATTTCTTTATATTAAGAAAATATTTTTAAAAATCCATTCAGAAAAATAAATATTCATTTTAATTTTTTTTTTTTTTTTTTTTTTTGGTTCATTCAAACTATTATCTTGGTTGCAAAATTTGTAGGGTAAACATGAAAGAATAATTTCTAACTGCAGCCATAACATTCTTAGGTAAACCCCACATAAGCATTGATGAATACGAAAAGACATATGGGATGGTCGCCACTCTAAATTCTTTTTTTTATTATTGTTATTTCGTTTCATAACATTTTGAAATTTTGTTTTTTAAATTTAGTCTCCACGATTTTTTATTTTTCTTGTTTTACCCTTAATGTTGAAGTTTGAGTTTGTTATTATGCACAAGTAGAAAGTGACGTACTTAGGATAAAAGCGAATAGGTATTTTAGGGTATCCTTCCTGTTTCGAACGCAACACCATCAACTAATTTCAGAAACTTAATTCTGGTATTAGCTAGCTCAAATAAGAAAAAACATATTTCTTCCTGACTTGTAAAATAAAAATTTAATATTCTTGTCATATTAGAAATTCTCAAGAGAAAATGCTGCCAAGGTTTGTACCTTTTAGACCATGTTTGGTAACAATTTTTAAGTAACTTTTAACGTTTTGAATGTTATTTTTTATATTGTTAAGTGATATAGCGTTAAATTTAGAGGTTAAGATAGCAGTGTATAAAAAGTTAACTCATATAACGTTTAACTTTTAGCATTTTATGAAAAGTTAATCAAACAGCTAATAACTAAACGCTATCAAAACAGTTAATTTCACTTGAACACCTCTTGCTTTTGCCTGAAGTACTCTTGCTTTACCAGGCAATTATCAACCACTCAATCTATTAAAATATGGAAAATACTTATCCATACTAATCATCATTGAGTATCATTTGTAAAAATTGTTAAATTTTTTTTATTAATTAGTCATACGAGGCTAATGGATCAAAATAATATTGTAGGGACTATTCAATTAAATTAATTGTTCTATCAGATTCATCTGTTTAATTAGCATTTCATCACACGACAAATGTTAGCTACAAAACACTATAAATAATAAAAGTAATATTTTATCTTAGTTAAAACAATAAAAACTACATAAAAAGTTATTATCGAATAAGACCCTAAACTATTTAGAGAGGAAGAATCATTTCCACTAGTGGATTAGAACGTACTTGATTAGCAATTGCAGTGATAATAAATAATGAATGCATATGCAATATGCTGCATCCATTCTTTTCTTTTTAATTTTGAACTTCTAAAGAAAATTTAAATTTGAATAAAATTTAAAATTTGAAGTCTAAACTCTCTAAATCAAAATGCAACGTTTAAAAAAAAATTTCTTCTAAAAAAATAAATATATAAACAACAGATCGGAAACGAATCAGAGTTTATACATCAACTCCTAATAACCCTTTGATTAACTCCTAGCCCTCCATGTCTGTCTCCCCTGAATCTGCAGTCGAAGCTCATCAACCTCACAGTCATAATTGTCAGAGACAACGTCCATCTCCAGCCACCACCAGGGCCACTAATCGCCGCCAGATAACCACCACTCACCAGGATAAAGTGTATGATTCCAGTGAGCTTTCTCTAACTGAACAAATATGTTGTTTTCTTATCTTGCTGCCGCTAGTTACCCTCATGGGGCTAATAGTATATTATTTAGTAAAAGACGGGAACAAATTTGAAACACCAACATTCCTCATTGACTCGGCCAAAGTTTATCCTTTTGATATATCTTCGTCTAATATAACAGCAAATTGGAATATCACCGTCTCCATAGGCTACATTGGTGATGATCGGAGTCCATTCTATTATGAAAATATGGAGGCTTCTCTTTTGTTGAAAAATGAGCGTGTTTGTTCTACAAAGATAGGAAATCTATATGAGGATTATGAGGGTGATAATCTTAAGGTGGTGGATGTGTTTCTTAAATCCTCACTAGCAAGCATGAACCGAACTGTTGCAGAAGCTGTTATGGGGGAGAAGAGAGAAAATGGAGTTGTGACCTTCTCTTTCGAGTTGAATTGCATTGGTACAATGTATTATTATTCAAGAAGTGAAACGGAAAAAAAAAGGAAGATGAAGGTCTTATGTAAGGATTTGAAGATCAGATTTTCTGCTAATACTACTTCTAAAGCAGGAACTTTGGTAACTCCACATGGACCAATCTTCTGTGATGTCTCTGTCTTCCATTGTTGTTAATTTCTCGATTTTGTCAGTTTCTGATTTATGTGGCTCTAAGTGCTTCTATCTATTTGAATTAATGTGAATAAGATATGGAGAAATTCTCTACTTCATTAGCTTTATAATTGTATATGCTTTATTTTTCTATGCTTTATTTGATTATTTTTTTAAAAGATATATTCTTTACTTGATTTAGAAAATTGAAATGCATTATCAAGGAATACAATATGGTAAATTTTTATAACAGATAAAAGTATTTCTGTGATTATATTAATTTGTTTGTCATTATCAAAATCTTTTTTTCAAACTTTGTCACCACTAAATTTAAAGTTATTTTGAACCGTATAATTTGTTTAGTTGGTCCATTGATCGAGTCCTCTCAACCACAAATTTTTTTTATCATTAGACCTTTTTTTTTCATAATAACTCTTCACTTTCTATTAAAAAATTTTTTTGAACTTTTATTTATATAAATTTATTTCTAAATTTTAGGTATGTTCGGCAAACTGCTATTTTATTAGAATATAGCTGTTGTTTGAGTAGCGTATTAATCCTTAAAAATTAATTTAAACAAACTATTTAAAAAGTTATTGGTGGCTACAAACTTAGCGTATTAATCTATTTTTACTTAAATCATTATTTACTAGGCTACAAACTTTAAAAATAATAATAAAAATCATGGGTGAGATTTTACAATTTCATCAAGTAACAATTTTTTGGTCTATCATAACATAGAAAACATATATTGCATATCTGCATGGAAGCAATTCACGGATTTTCTATTCCAACAAATTTTTTGGTGTACCATAGCACAGAAAACAAATAAAACATATTTGCATGAAAGCAATTCACGTAATTTCTACCAGACTAAACTAAACATTAAAATTTCATTGAAAAAATATATCATCCTTAGTTCATGATAACAAAACTTAAAATCGAAGACAATGTAGCAGTTCAACAGGTTTTGTTCAAAGCATATAATAATAGTTCAGAATCTGAAATTTCTCTAATCAAAATGTTGGTCTGGATTAACTACGAGGGTATTAGATATCCTGTGGTTCTTCCAGAGAATCCAATTGTTCAAGACATCAAAGAAGCAATTCATAATGAGCAGCACCTTAGATTTGAAGTAGAGGAACAACTGCTATTGTACCAAAGTATCTACCTGGGAGATAATAATGACACAGTTGAATATTATGGAATTCAACCTAATTCTGAAATCATAGTTCTTGTTGTGCGTACTCTTGTAGTTGGTTTAATTATATGTTTTAGATTACAAGCAAATTTTCTGAATTAGAATAATTCAATCTGATTTTTTCTAATATATAATATGAGCTTCTTCTTGGTTTTTGCAGATGAGGCGTATCAAAATTGATTATAACTTGGCGAGGTTTACTGTGACGATTTGGGACCAATCATGGGTTTTTCAACTCAAACACAAATTTTCAGTAGCGACTCGTATAAATTATGATAAATTGGTGTTTCTTCTCAATGGTAGCGAGTTGAAATTCGATCGAAAGATCTCATCTATTCCGCTGGAGGATAATCTTGTTGCTGTTCTCTTATTTGAAATTAAAATTATTGAAGAACACGAAAACAGTTATGACGTAATAGTCCATAACCTGATGACAGTTGCACAAGTGAAACAGAAACTCTATAGGAGTCATCTCCTTGACCCTGAAAAACTGAAGCTATACTACTATAGTATGGAAACGACAACTTTTCTTGAAGACGATAGAACTTTGAGGTCTTATGAAATTCTTCAGGAAGGAACCGTAATCCATGCGGTTCGCGAACAATCTTAAGTAGATTTATGTTTGTCTTGTCATATAATATTAGAAAAATAAAAGAGCTAGGGATATGGTTTCTTTTTTTTTTTTTTCTTTTAAGGCTTTTAACTTAGTTTCTGAAATGAAAATAATAAATGTTTCTCCTTTCAAAATAAATAAATATGTTACTGATTATGATATTACCATTATTATTTTTAATTTGTGTCTTAAAACAATGAAAATAACAATTCGGAAAAATAAGGGCAGCTTAAAATTAGATGAAAAGGATGAATTAATGGCTATCCAATGAAAATTTCAGAATCGTAAATGCTGATATTTTTAAAAAATGCAAATCAATTCAAAGACAACTTCTGATATTATAATTTATATATATATATACAAATGTTATTAGTTTGATCAGCTAAATCAGTTAGTTTCTCAATTACAAGAATCAAATTTTGATGGAATGCATCTGCAGAAGCTATTGCTGCTGCAATTTCTACACTGCAGAATTTAACTATGCTCAAATTCTACTGTCAAGCTATGGATATTATCTTATCTTATGATTTTAAATAAATTTAGGACACTGGCATGAGATTTTCTTTATCTTTTTTCTCTTTTCCTTCTTTCCCTCTGCCTGAAGTTTCTGGGAAATCCTATTTCAACAATTCATTGCTTGTTATTTGTCCTTTGCAGAGTGATTGTATATTCTTCCAATGGAAGTAGCATGAAAATGGATGAAGGGAGCAGCAAAACTGCTTATACAGATTTTCTATTACAGTGGAGCCAGTGGCAATTGCTTTGATTCAATTCTTCCTATAGTCGAAAGCCACTCTTTCAAAAATTACTTTAAACAAAAAAATGCACAACACAATTTGAGTAAGCTTTTAAAAAAAAAAAAATTGAATAAGCTCAAATAAAACTGGTTTCTTTCATTACTTTTTTCATAGGCACTACCAACTAACTTTTGCTACATCAGAGCTAACCACAACAAAAGAAACTGCAAACTACACAAATAATCTCCCTTCCTACCTATTGAAAGTAATTATCCCTGTCACAAAGAATCACCACAGCAAATATAACAATGGTCAAAAGATTGTCCCTTTCCAATTGAGTCTTCAATTCCTTCCAAAAGCAATTTTCTAGCAAACACCACATATCAATTTTATAGTTATTGTTTTAGTATTCAAAAGTTTTAGTGTTTTGCAACTTTGATTATTTCATACTTATATATAATGCAGGGTAGCATTGGATTATAACTATGTTTAGTTAATTCTTGAGAATTTTTTGTTTACTTGAAATCGAAATAGAAATGAAATGGATGTCGAAATCCAAAAAACCACGCTCTAAGTCTGTTGTAGAACTTATTGATTAGATTTCTTGACACTTGCCGTTAAAAATTTACAATATTAACTGCAAAGGTGCCTAAAGGGAGAATAGGCTTGAAATTGAAGATGAGGTTTCTAAAATGGAAATGTATTATATATGAAAACATCTGATCTGCCAAAAACAGAGAAAGCTGCATGCGGTAACCTTCCTTCAGAATCAACATATATGGAATGCTTATGCACTGAGTTACCTTTTTACAAACAATTAACTGTAAAGGTACTTAAAAAGATAATAGGGTTGAAAATGGGGTTTTAAATGGAAATTTAATATATTCAACTCAAAAGATGAGGTTACAACTGCAATCCCTCTTCTCTGCCATAACAGCCTCTGCTACAGTTTTGTTTATATATGATACACCGATGAGGCTTCAAGATTAGCCTGAACAACCTTCATCTTCTCTCAAAACAGTTCTGTTTATTATTCATATATTTTTTTTGAAATTTATAATTATAATATAACAATATTTCAAATTTATTCATTTTCTTCCGTAATTTTATTTTTTTTTATTTTTCATATTTATTTTTTCATAGATGACCAAGTTTTTAATCTCTATTTTTAAAAACAATAAAAATATTAATTGTACAAAATTTTTGGAATCAAAGTTGATTCTTTTTGAGCGAATTAAATACATATTAATTTAGTGATGTTTATTTTTTAGATGGAACAATATCAACCGATCGCAGAAACTTAACCTTATGCTATTAGCTAGCCCAATCAAGGAAAAACATATTTCTCTTTGACTTGTAAAATAAACATTTAATTTTCTGCCAAATGAAATTCTCAAGGGCCAAGGTTTGGACCTTTGGCCTCCGTTACCAGGCAAGCACTCAACCTCTCGACTTTAATCCAATCCTAGAGGGATGCTCTAAGAGTATATTCCTCACTGACTTATGTTAACATGACATGCAAATTGAAAATAGAAAAGTGAATGTTTATCAAGAGTATATGCATTTACCTGAGATATCAAGAGCAAAACAATCTTGAAAACAAATAACTATGGCAGCCCTGCAGTGTATCAAGCAAAGGAGCTGTTTGGCATGCTTCCTCAACTGTACGGTCCATCCACTTTTTCAATATAGTTTCAGCAATAACAGAAAGCTGATGCTGTAAGACAGCAGAGCCTAGGGGTCCAACCAAATTCAGCCTTGTTGCAGCAGAAAAAGCATCTCTCATTGTTATAAACATGTAAGCTCTTTGAGAAGTCTCACTATCCATTCCAATTAGTCCACATATAATGCCAAAAACAGGTGCATGGTGAAAAGAAACGACCCCAGAACCAAGCAATGTGTCTCTCATAGTTTTAAGATATGGGACTTCCGTGAACACAGAAGCAGCTACCCTCATAAGAGCTGATCCTTGTGCAATAGATGCCTTTCTACTTACTTCATTTGTTAAAGTTGCATCCAATATGGTGTTAAGTTTTTTCCAAGTATTGATATCTGGAGAGATGGTAGCAGAGTACACAAAAGGAAGAAGCAAACTCCCTGTATTCTCCAAAATGTGAAGCACCTGAGTCTTAAAATCTTCAGAGCCCAAGATTATGCGTGCTTGAATTGCTGCCTCAAGACCAAAAGAATGAGCAAAACCACCTGTAGGAAGAATGGAATCAAGCAATTGCCACTGGCTCCACTGTAATAGAAAATCTGTATAAGCAGTTTTGCTGCTCCCTTCATCCATTTTCATGCTACTTCCATTGGAAAAATATACAGTCACTCTGCAAAGGACAAATAACAAGCAATGAATAGTTGAAATAGGATTTTACCAAGCAATGATTGTAACCTTATTTTCAGAAGTTCATCAAAATCAGCAAAGACACAGAGGTATTCCAGATGTATGCATCGTTCATCAATAGCATCCAAACTCTGAAAGAACAACTATAATATGATGTATGATAGATAACTCACTTTCGGAAATGCCCGTGGTATTTATCAATTTCTAGTTCCAAGTTTCAAGGTGCCTGAGAACCGCACAAATTTATTGTCTTTTACCTCGGCATCCTCGGTTATACCACACCAGAGAGTAAATTCCCAAAAGTTATAACCATAGCAAATTCTCAAGGAAAGTTGTTATGGCCATAGCAAATTCTCAAGGAAAGTTGACACGATATTCAATCCAAACCTCACAATATCACCACCAAAATGTCCCATAAAAGAGAAGTTTCACTCCCATCCATAAATTTAGAGGAAATCAACAAAATAGGCATTTGTTGAGTACTAAAATCTTTTTTTTTTTTTTCCTTTTTTTTTTTTTCAATTTAAGACAAAGGGAGACAGAAGCATGGGTTTGAACTCTTGAGGGTCTACAATGCAACAAACACCCATACACTAGGCTATTAGTCCAGACCATGACAATATCACGATCAAACCTCCAAAAAGAAAATGTCCAATAAACTACCATGTTAAGAGAAGTTAGAATATTGTCTATACCTATATTTGTAAGATTGAAGTGGACTTAACCAACTTCAGTTTCATTCTCTTAACACTATCTTTTCCATTTTCTTCGTATAAAATAGCCTGGACTTATTATACCTTAAGCTTACATTTTTGGGAAAAATTAATAATAATAAAGAAGCAATTTTATCTTTTAACAACAAAATTATCAAACATTTGTCCAGCAAAAAAGGTTGAGGCTAGCAGTTGAGTAAATTGAAGGGGGCAATTCGGTGGGTTATAGACTGGATTATGCACCCTCATTCAATCTAAATCAACCCAAAACACTACTGACATATACAATTAATGATGAATTTGAGTAATTTCAATAATGTCATGTCTATAACCCAATTCATGATCAAACCAAAAATGCAATAGGTAATGAGAATCTAACACTTAAACAACTAAAACATCAGACCAAGAAAGGAAACCAATGATAAATTTTAGGGTTTGTGCCGGCAGCTATCAAATTGAACCACATTAATTAAAATCATTTATCAAATTTGCTATATTTAGTTTCATTCTATTTGTTAAAGCTTTACCTCGCGGTGAGAAAGGAATGCCGATTACAGAGATGTTGGTCGATGAAACTTCCTCTCTCCCTTTCTCCGTATATACAAGCAAATCAGAGGATTTTTTTTTTTTTTTTAGATGAATCATTAGACTTTTGTAAAGTAAGAAGAATAAGTGATGTTTTAGATGCGAAGGAGACAGAACAGCGACCGCCGATACAGAGAAGGAATTTTTTACCCAAGGAAATGAATAGGAGAAAAGAAAGGAAGAGAAAATTTAGTCAATTGAACGAAACAACGCCGAACAACGAAACTGAAACGGCGTCGTTTTACTTTCTGTTTTTTTTCAAGGAAATGTAAAGACCACTTATAAAGGCGGTACTCTTTTTTTTTTTTTTTTTTTTTTTTTTTTTGCGAAAAATAAAAATTCAAAGGCGGTGATAGATATTACATAAATTAATAGGGCAACGCAGTTGAATAAGTATTAACGCAGCGGTTGCGAAGCAGAGAAACTCAACAATGGCAGGGCAAATAAAATTAACAATGGGAAACCTACCTGTTGGTTATCGTTTTAAACCAACGGATGGTGAAATAATTAGTTTCTATCTTCCACTGAAATTGAAGGGAGAGATAATTCCTCACGATTGCTTTGTAAATTGCGATTTGTATGGAGACAAAGAGCCATGGATGATTTTCGACAAAAATCTGAAGGAAACCTTTTATGCATTCACCAAACTGAAGAAAATAACGACTAAAAATGGATCTGTGATTAAAAGAACAGCTGGTATCGGAAATTGGGATTGTCAAAATATTGAAATTGTTGAAAACAGGGAAGGTCGCTCAATTGGGGTTAAGAAATCATTAGTTTTTCAAGTGGAGGAAGGGGAATCGGAGGAGAATGGCCACTGGGTCATAGATGAGTATTCGGTTCATCCCGAGGACGAATATGTTATTTGCAGAATCAGAAACAAAGATATGGACGAAGAAAATCTTATAAAAAAGCGCATTCTAGCAATGGAAGAAAACGATCAACAGGCTCCAAAACGATTTCGGGTTTCTGATCTGATTTCTCTGTCGGACCAAGAAGATGTAATCCAAGGCGAAGAAAGTTCCCCTGCGGATGAAGAAACCACTGATAGTGATGAATATACTGACGAAGGTAGTGCAGATAGCTCCAAGGACTGAATATTATGGAAGGTACATTTTCTTGCATTTTGGCCTGATTTAATTTATCAACTATTTATTTGTCAAATTTTCTTGTGTTTCTTTTCTTTTCTGATTTTTATAATTATTTATTTAGTATCTAGTATTGAATCAGAAGCAGGAATAGTTTTAATTCTGTTACATGGAACTATTTTCTTTCAACTATGGCTGCCAATTTCCTTTGTTTGAGGTAGGCAGGGTTATAACAATTTCTTTTAAATTTGAACTTTGAAATACAAATTTTTCATTTTTATAACTTGTCAATATGCATAAAGAACCAAGGTTCTCTTTTTCTGAGGCTAATGTCAAAGATGGTGACTTGATTTGTTAAAGAAAGAGTGCGTATGTATAGTATTGTATTTGCCATTGAATACCTTGGTCCTTGCCAATTGCAATTTCAACTTCAATGAGTTGAGTTGGTGATATTCAGTTTATCTTAAATATTATATTTTGGATTGATTTTGTTGTCGTTCTTTCTATAACGATCCTAGAAATCCCCGACAGGTCGTTTAATTATGAAACATGGAGGCTTTTGTTTCACTGAAAAGGAAAATTGCAAACCAACTAATTTGCAATTGAGTAAATTGTAAATTTTACTTTTCCCTTTAATTTGAAGATTATAATCTTATGTGAGAATTTAGAGATCATATTTATCTCCAATGATAAAGAAAGTTTAATTGGTGGAGATATAAAAATGGTTATGATTCAATCCAGAAATTATTATCATTATTTAGATCGACCCAAACTTTAATTCTCTCTCGATCAACTACTCTTCTCCTATTTCATTATTTTAATAAATCTTCCCTTATTTCAATAAATTTTGAGAATGCAAGATGCTCTTCCCTGCAAGTCTGTACAGAATATTAATCATCACCAATCATCATACAATCATTATTTACCCATCCTTCACCCTACACTTTGGAATATTTTCAGTTAAATAAATGTTTCACCACAATTTAGTCTTATCTTATAAATATTTAGTAGCCCACAAGAAATAGCCAACAAGGCTAAATCTAGAATATTCTTTTGCTGTATACATTTTCCCCTGTACTCATCATTTTACTCTCGAGAATGAGAATTACAAAACAGAATTTATTCTCCATTTTTTTTTTATCTAAAGATGCTCATGGTATCAGAGCCATTAGCCTGACCCCTTTCCATCTTTGTCATCAAAATTTTGTTTTTCCATTTCTGATTTTCCCCTTTATCTTTCCATTATGACGCCTGAAGAACTTGTGAGTGCTATCACATCTAGCTCTAGGATTTCAGGTCCAGATCCTATACCCCTTATTAACTCTGATTCACCTGAACAATCTCTTGTTAGTATTCGATTGAATACCAATAACTTCTTATCATGGAGCAGATCCATCAAGATTGCTTTGAGAGCTAAAAATAAGCTTGGTTTTATCGATGGAACCGTTGCAAGACCTGAGCTTATTATTGCTACTTACAACACCTAGGCCAGAACTGACAGTATGGTAATTTCTTGGCTCTTAAACTCTATGTCTTCATATATTGTAGAAAACTTTATTTTTTGCCCTACTGCTAAAAATTTATGGGATGAGGTTATCCACAGATATGGTCAAACCAATGGTCCTTTGGAATTTCAGATTCTTAGGGATTTAGCTAATGTCACCTAAGGCACAAAATCCATTAATGAATATTACACATGTTTGAAAAGAAAATAGGATGAACTTTCAACCATTAGAGTCCTACCTGTTTGCACTTGTGATGCTGCCCGTAGTTTTTCATATCTTGATCAAAAGGACAAATTGATGCAATTTTTTATGGGTCTTAACGATGAGTATGACAATACTAGGAACAGCATTCTCATCATGAATCCTTTACCTCCCCTAAACCAAGCTTTCAGCATGGCTTTAAGTGTTGAAAAACAAAGAGAGATCCACCATCACCCTATTGAATCAACTGAATCCACTGCTATCATGCTTTCTCAAACTCGACCATCCACAACCAACTCCTTTTACAGAGGCAATCAAAGAGAGAACCATTACCAGAACAAATCTAAAGATTCCAAAGATGACAGATATTGCACCTACTGTAAAAATCCCGGTCACACCAAAGCAAATTGTTTCAAATTAATTAGGTACCCTGATTGGTTTCTTGAAAAGCAGAAGAACAAGCAAAAAAAGGGAAACAACACTGCTATTCATAACATGGCTACATCAGAGTCTCCTTTGGATATTTCTATCTCAAGTCCACCTCAAGACACAATTAGTCCCCATCTGAGCAAATTTATTCAGCAAGAAGTAAGTAGAGTTGTAAAGGGAAAAGCTTCAACCTCTGACTCTGGTATTTCTGATGCATCGACTAATTTTGTCCATTTTTCAGGTAGCACTTTACTCTCTGTTATGTCTAGCATTGATTTTAAATATAGCACTATAAAAGTTGTTAATCAATACGACAACATCGTTGTTAATAAAATAACATTATACGATGTTTTATATGTGACTTCATTAAAGTGCAATATCACTAGTGTTTCCATTTTATCAAATACCTGCAAACTTTCAGTGCACTTATACCCAAATTCTTGTTTCTTCCAGGATATGCAGACTGAGACTGTCGTTGCTTTTGGTACAGTTGTGGCAGGATTGTACTACCTCACCAAAGACTCCTTTTCTCTTCAAAGTCACAATGCCATCTACATAGCAGATTCTACACACCCCAGTTATCTTGCCTATCTATGGCACTCTAGATTAGGCCACTTATCAAATAAGAGATTAAATCATGTTCATGGCTTACCAAAATGTGATTTTTCTTCAATTGTATGCCCTGTTTGTCCACTTTCAAAGCAATCAAGACTACCCTTTTCACCTAGCTATTTTGTTTCACAAAGCTTATTTGAATTATTGCATATTGATCTTTGGGGCCCCTATGGGGTAAAATCTATCACAAACGCATTTTATATGCTCACCATCGTTGATGATATGTCTAGATACACCTGGACCTTCATGTTACATTCCAAAGCTCAGGTTTATCAAGCCTTAAACACCTTTTTCAACCTTGTTCAAACACAATTTTTGGCCAAAATAAAAAAAATAAGAACCGATAATGGGAGTGAATTTATAAATTCAAATTGCACATCCTTGTTTACCAAGTTAGGCATTATACACCAAAAATCATGTGTATACTCCCCTCAGCAACACGGTCGTGTTGAAAGAAAACACAAAACCCTTAGTCAAGTTGCCAGATCTTTAATGTACCAATCCAACCTTCCCAAAATTTTTTGGTCAGAATTGCTTTTAGCCATAACACATATCACCAGTCGATTACCTTCTGAACCATTAAACTGGATTTCTCCCTATGAGAAATTAAATAAAAAACGTCCTGATCTTTCCTACTTTAAAACAATAGGATGCTTATGCTACGCCACCAATGTCACTCCCCATAAAACCAAATTCCAGAGTAGAGCCATACCTTCTGTTCTTTTGGGGTATTCTAGTCAACATAAGGGCTATTGGCTATACAACATAAAAACCAAACAAATCTTCCACTCTAGAGATACAATTTTTCATGAAACAATTTTTCATGAAACAATTTTTCCTTTTTCCAGCTCCAAACCAGAATCTGTTACTTCCTTCTCCCTTCCTAAATGTCTTGATGACTATGATCCACAACCTTGCTTTTCTCCTAATCCCACTCCTCAAAATCAGTGTACCTACCCCTTCCTCATCCCCACCTATCACAGAAACAATCACTAATGAATCCCAACCTGAATAGCAAATAATACAACCAGTGCTTCGATGAAGCACTAGAGTGCACTCCAAATCCCGCTGGTTACAAGATTTTGTTGCCACAACCTTTACCAGCGGCGATGACAACGTCTCAGCTTGCCCAATTAAGGTACCACCATATCTCAATACTCTTTTAATCCTCCATTATCTTATTTAAATTTTGTTGCTCAAGTTTCAAAAATTCAAGAACCTAGTTCTTACAATCATGCTAAACATGACAGCAATGGATTGCTGCCATGGAAACTGAACTTAATGCATTAGAAAAAAATCATACATTGATCATTACAGACTTACCAAAAGGAAAAAAACCAATTGGTAGCAAATGGATTTATAGAATCAAAAACAACTCTGATGGTAGCATTGATAAATACAAGGCAAGGCTTGTAGCTAAGGGCTATAGCCAAATTCCTGGCATTGATTATACTGACACCTTTTCTCTTCTAGCTAAGATTGTAACAGTGAGGGTCCTTCTTTCTGTAGCAGCAGCTAAATCATGGCCAGTCCATTAATTGGACATAAACAATGCTTATCTTCATGGAGAAATTGATGAAGACCTTTAAATTGATGAAGACCTTTATATGATACCTCCATAAGGTTACCCAAATGTTGCAAGAGGCAAAGTCTGCAAATTACTCAAATCTCTTTACGGTCTTAAACAAGCGGGGAGACAATGGAACAAAGAGCTCACTTCCTATCTTCTATCTCTTGGCTTTGTACAATCACAAACTGGTCATTGCTTGTTTACAAAGATTTCAGGTGCAACTTTTTTAGCTTTGCTTGTCTATGTTGATGACCGTTTAATAATGGGTTCAAGACCTCTTGATATTTTTTATCTAAAGCAATTGCTGCACTCTAAATTCACCATCAAAGACCTTGGTGAAGCAAAATATTTTCTTGGAATTGAAATTGCTAGAAATTCAGAAGGCATGTTTCTCTCTCAAAGAAAATTCATTTCTGATATCATCCTAGACACTGGTCTGACAGAAGCTAAACCAGCACCAACATCATATATTCAATGGACCAAATTGACTGCCAATATGGATTCTCTTTTGCCTGATCCAGAATCTTATCGAAGATTACTTGGTCGTCTACTTTATTTATCAATTACAAGACTAGACATCTCATTTGCCGTGCAACAACTACGCCAATATATGCAAGCTCCTTGTTCTTTTCACCACAAAGCAACCTTACATGTGGTCAAGTATCTTCAAGGAACAATCTCTGCTGGTTTATTCTTCCCTTGCAACAATAATTTTCAAATTACAGCTTTTGCCGATGCTGATTGGGCATCCTGTGCAGAAACCAAAAAATCAGTAACTGGATTTTGCATTTTTCTTGGTTCTTCACTTGTCTCATGGAAATCGAAGAAACAACAAACAATTAGCATGGCCTCAACAGTATGTGAATTACAATGGCTTTCTAACCTACTCAAAGATTTTCAACTACCACTCAAATTACCAATACCCCTTCATTGTGACAACAAAGCCGCCATACACATTGCCTCAAATCCTGTTTTCCATGAAAGAACAAAGCACATTGATATTGATTGTCATGTGGTCCGATCCAAGCTCACAACATGTTTCATTACTACACCACATCTCCCATCCAAACAACAACTCGCCGATATATACACTAAACCTTTGCCGACCCATTCATTTTCCAACCTTTTTTTCAAGCTTGGATTGGCATTACTATCCCAATCTCCAGCTTGAAGAGGGGTTGTACAGAATATTAATCATCACCAATCATCGTACAATCATTATTTACCCATCCTTCACCCTACACTTGGCATCTTTTCAGTTAAACAAATGTCTCAACACAATTTAGTCTTATCTTGTAAATATTTAGTAGCCTACAAGAAATAGCCAGCAAGGCTAAATCTAGAATATTCTTTTGCTGTATATATTTTCCCTTGTACTCATCATTTTACTCTCGAGAATGAGAATTCCAAAACAGAATTTATTCTCCATTTTTCTTTATCTAAAGATGCTCAAAGTCTTAGATTTGATCTCTAGTGAGCTTCATAGAAATCCTTTGTGAGTGATATTTGATTTGAGAACATTTAAAAACTAGACCATAAAGTAAGGATATCTCATCTTAATTGAGCATTTGCAGCAACAAATGAATGAAATTTACATTTAAGAGTGACCGAATACATAAATTTACCTTTAAACTTTACTATTTTAATACTGTGGCACCTTCAACTTTGCAGATGATTTATTATGCACTTGAATTTATAAATTTTGATAATATTACATACCTTTTAACACTAATAATTTTTAGGATTTTTGACTTTTATATGTAAAATATCGACTTGATATATAGTTAACATGACTTTTAAAACAATAAGTTTTATAAATTTTAAATTTTTAATAAGTGAGTAATCGATCTAATTTTGCAAGTTAAAGTGTTTAATAAAATAATTTTTAAAAATTAAAGTGTTTGATAAATATAATTTTATAACAATTGGATATTTTATTAAAACCAGGCTCTTATAAATTGACTTTTTTAAAGGAAATGAGCTATTTTTCTTTTCATGAAAGGATATTCTTAATCTTAATTTTTCGTATGCCATGGTCAAATTTAATTTAACAAATATAGTTAAAAAATTTTGTAAATTAGTGATGATACTAAACCATTTTTAAAAAATATATAATAATAATGTTATAAAATATTTCAAATAAAATATTTTATTTAATTTTATTTATTTACATAGTTAAATAAAATTTATGATTTTGTAATGTCTATTTTTTAGTGGAGAAATTTTTATTAGGCTAATTATTTGTTTAATTATTTATTTAGTCAAATGCTTATTTTTTCTCACTATATTATTGATTATTATCTTTTCACATTTATATTTTTGCATTTATTTATAAATTAATTTCAATCAATAAGAAATGAAAACAAAATGATTGCAAAAGACAATAATAACCTTAATCATCTAACACTATGAGTCTGTTTGGCAATAACATTTCAGAGAGCTCTTAATGAGTTAACTTTAGTCAAAACACTATATTTATTAATTACACGGTTCGATAAAGTAATATTTATAATAATTTTGAGAAGATAGGAAGTGTTTCATCAAATGTTATATACCTCACTTTAGGATTTTAACTTTATTTTAACACTCTTATCCTTTTTCTTTTCCTATTCTTAAGGCCTAAAATATAGGTATTACATTTATTATAGCTCTCCTTTCAGTTTGGTACTTTGTTATTTATTTGATTTTTCTCCCTCAAATTTCAATTCAGTTAATTAGATTAATTCAGCCACTTTAGTTCGGTGAATAAATGTTCGATTAAAATTTAGTTAAAGAAAATTAAAATTTCAGTGATTGGTTAAAAGTTCAGTTAAAACTTAATTTAATTGAATTAATCAAATTAACCGACTTTCAAAACTAACATTGTTTTGATTAAGTATATAATAAAATTAAAAATTAAAATATTTCAATTTTTATTTTGATTAAATAGTGATTAATAATTTCGATTATTTTTTATTTCAGTTAAAGTCTGTTAATCATAAATTTCGGTTAATTAAGTTTTTATTTCTTTAACTTCGATTTACTAAACAATTATTCATAAATGTATATATATTTATATATTATTGCTCTTAATCTACCATTTAGTACAAGTTAGTAGTTTAGATTAAGATGCTTACCTCTACATCAATATCACAAGTAATTATATTATTATTTAAGAAACTAATCGTATACCCGCGTGTTATATGGACTAATGCTTATAAATTATTTACCACGATAGAGCTACATTATTTTTATATTTAAATTTATTTTAAAAATTATTTTATTAGTTATTTATTATATTTCATCTATAGACTATAAAAATTTATATTATTTTACTTGCTAATACAATTATTATTTGATGAATTAAGAAATTCATAAAAGATGATTAAAATGAGTGAATAAACTTTAAAAATATATAAGTAATCAATAGAATTAAATTTGATTATATGATGAAAGAAGTCGTATGTGTCGTTTACCCTTTTTTTTTTAAATATTTTTTTAGTCTTTCACTATTTTAACAAAAAAAAAAACTTTTTTAACTTTTTCTATACATTTAAATATGATAAAAGAATTATAGCTTAACAAATTTAAAACAATAAACTCACCTTCTTAGCTATATTAAAAAAAAAAAAAAAAGTTGCTTATGCAAATTGAAACAATCCATTTTGCTCAAATCATAAAAATACGTGAATGGAAGAAAAACAAACTTCGTGGATCGTTAATCATTAGGTGTCTTTTGTTTAAGCTATTAATTTTATCATTATCAAAAAAAAATTGAATATAAAAAGAGAAAATATGAATTTGTGTCGCAAATTTATTAGATGTAATATTCATTTCCATCATATGGAACTAAAATTTAGACAATAAAATTAGAGGATAATTAAATTATAAAATAACAAAATGTTACATCAATTTATAATGTGGTTTTTCATTATTAAAATTTTTATATTATTAATACAAAAAATTTATTATTTAGATTATTAATTATAGCTACAGAAAGAAATCAAGGAGTTTGTTATTAATTAAATAAATTTATTACTAGTCACGTACCCGGGCGATGCACGAATTATATAATTTTTTTTAATTAAATTGAATGTAATTTAAAAAAACTATTGCAATTTATATTTGTGTTGATTTAATTTAAATAATTTGTTTATGTAATTTTGATTAAATTATGAAAGATAAAATTATATGCTCGCACAATTAATTATTATAAACAAATTATTGTAATTCAACTAATATATTTAATTAATTATTTATTTCTCTTGAAATTTTCATATATTCAAATTAACCGAGGTATAAGAATATTTAATTTTAGTAAATTGAAATTAATATTTTAATTCCATTTATTAATATAACTACATTATTTAATTAATTTTTATTAACTGTGACTCTATCGTAAATCTATTAGTTTTTTTTATAGAGTAAAAACTATTTAATAAAACAACTTATTTATTAAATGTAAAAAAATTGCCGTGCCCAACTCCAACCACCAGAGAAAATTATCCACTTTAGCCATTCCATACTCGATTAGCAAATTGAGAACTTCCCATGAAATCACCATTGTAGGATTTTCCGTTAAGCAAACACATTTAACTATGGAGTTCTTCCAACTCTCCAATCCATTCCACCAAAAAATGCCAATAATGATTCGTTTTCCCCTTTTCTATATATAATCCGATTTATTCATGTGTTCCGCATTTCGCTATCCATAGCTAGACAATTCTAAAAGTTAGCTAGGAGCTTTGTTCTACCCATCCTCTTAGGATCTTTTTGCCGGGTAGGGATGTCACAAAAATATTAATTATAATGAAATCCTCCATTAAATTTATTAGTTTGCAACTCCATTATTTAATAAAAAAAATTTAATTTTTATTAAACGCAAAAAATAATTATAATAAAAAAATAAAATATCAAGACCACTTCAATATTCTAATATGTTGCTACGTAAGTATTTATGATTTAGAAATTATATACTTATATAAATAGGTATACAAAAATTTATTATTTAATTTTTTCAAATTAGATGATTAAATAAAAATATTAAAAATTTGAAAAATAATAAAATTATACGATTCCACTCTACATATAAATTTTTTTTGAATTTTTATTATTTAGATAGATGTGTTAAAAATAGTACTCCCTTCGTTTCAAAAAGAAAGTTCATTTTTCTTTTTTGGTTTGTCGTAAAATATAATTCACTTTACTTTTTTTTTCTATAGTTAATCCTTAAATTGTCTAGTATACTTTTATTAAATTTTACCTTATTCTCAATAACACTCATTAATTTTTAATCATTATTTTTATTTAAAATAAATATAATAGAAAAATTATATGAATAAAATTATTTTCTAACTATATTTTTTAATTTACAATACACCGGAGAAATAATAAATTAGCACAATTTAATTAAAAAATATATTTTTTAAGAAATACTATGCCCGGTCATAATTCAAACGGTTTCTGCACTAGACCGTACTACAGTTCAAGCGCTTCAGGGTTGAAGAGATTAGTTAAAAATTATCGAATAGCATTTCAATGATTTTTGGCACCAATGGAACCTCCATCGCCGGCACAGCCGCCGCAGTATCTAGTTCTGCCCAGGCAAAGTGAGCTCTCTTCGGGCCAAATAGAGTTTCTGAACCAACATTTGAGGACCCATGAAGATCTTAGCTCCAAAGCTCCACTTCTCTTAACCGATTTGACAGATAACTTCGCTGACTTGGAAGCCAATATCCTGAACCTGCAGAGAAATCTGATGAAGCGTACCGTTTCATGGATATGTCGCTCGTTTGGAGCCAAATCATCCCTTGCCAATCTTAATTTCAAGTTGGAGAATCTCAGTCTTCAAACCTCCCATTGTTAGTCTTTTTAATCTTTTTGTGTTTGGAATTATTGTATCCTTTTAAATTAACAAAAAAATAAACTATTTTATTTTCGTTTTTGTTAGATGGGATCTGTTCGAAAATTCAGAAAGTTCTGTGTGAAGAGCTAACTCAACTTGCCAAATGCCTCAAACGAATTGAAAATATTCGAGAATATGTGGGTAAGTTTCAAAATTTTCTATTTTTCCTTAAATCATTTACCAAAGGATAGACTTTGCTAGCCTTTTGATGGAGTCCCATTTCTATTTACTGGATAAATTTTGGGTGAAGATAGTATTGTACTGTGTATATTGAGTATTTTACTTTATTACATTGTGGGTAGTTTAGAGTATAAATGAAACAGGTCATAGCTAAGTTGTGCCAATAGTTTTTGCCTCACTGTATAGTTTCTTAGAAATGTTACATGAAATTGGAGAGAAACCTAAAAATATCATAATTTTTAATGGTATTCCAGAATTCATCCTAAAGTTTGACAATGATCTTGATATACAATTTGGCTATTCAGTACCATTGATTATTCTATGGGTATTCTTTAACAAATCCTTTAGTAAATATTTAAGATGAGATATGCTTGGGACTAAAGGCTTAGTTGTTGTATTATCCTGTATTATCCCAAATAGATTTTGTTGTTTAAATAAATATGTCTGTCCGTCTCTCTGTTTATTTGTAAGTTATTCCTTAATGGTTGATGGTGGGGAGATTGTTGGGTTGCTTCTCTTCTTTGTGACTGGGTTTGAGTTGTGGAATTGAGTTGTCTGCAAAAAAGAAAGCATAAGGAGGCCATGTACTAGGGACCCCCTCCCTCAACCCCTGCAAAGTGAGCATTCGCTGTAGGGATCCTCTTATCCTTAATGATAGTTTGATGCATCATGGGTATTATATATAGATGACAAACTTTTGTAAGCGTTGGCATTAGGTTTTGTGTCCATATTAACTCTTACTTAGCCTAGCAGGCTGGCAACTAAGTTTACACGTTAATTATTTCAGATACTGCCTTACAGTTGGAAGCTTTGGTTGGGGATCTTGAGGATGCAATTTACTCTGTTGGAGATTGCTATGCCAGGAATATGTTTTCGACAAAGATTTTTACTTCACTGATATCAACGGTAAAGACTTTGTTTCTCCTTTTTCCCAATAATTCCAGCACGGCTGGAAGGTTTTTCAACTATGCATGGCTCACTGAATATGAATGTGTTCTTTATTTATAATGCAGGACTTTGAGACAAAGCAAGAGAGACTACTTAGAGCCATAAAAGGGATGAACAACATTGAGGATGTATTGGTTGATGTTGTGAAATTTCATCCTCAATGGTCTCATCTTTTGGAATCTGTCGATATCAGAGTAGATAAAATCTTAGCCATTGTTCGGCCTCAAATTCTTGCTGATCACCGAGCTCTTCTTGGTTCTTTAGGCTGGCCACCTAAACTTTTGACATTGAAAGTTGATAGTGGAGAAAGTGCCAGCTTTCCAAATCCACTTGTTTTGATGGAAGGAGAAAAAAGAAAGTATTATTCACAGAGTTTTCTAGGTCTTTGCACTTTGCAGCATCTGCAGACACGGAGGGAAGATCGACAACATAACATTTTTGGACGAAAGGAGTGCTTCATGAAGTTTTGGGCCATCGATGAACTGGTTTCTCCCATTGCATCCAGAATGGAACACCACTTCTCTAAATGGGCTGAACAGCCTGAATTCATGTTTGCACTTGTGTATAAGATTACAAGAGACTTTATTGTGGGAGTGGATGATGTTTTGCAACCTTTGATTGACAGAGCAAGATTGACGAGTTACAGTGCTAGAGAAGCTTGGGTTTCTGCCATGGTCCAGATGCTTTCTGGGTTTTTGGCAAGAGGTGTTGTTTCTGTTCTCGCTGAAAGGTACAAGGAGAAACACATGAAATCGGAAGTTATATCGTCGTGGCTTCATTTGATAGATCATGCTGTTGCTTTTGATAAACGGATGCAATTGCTTGTAAGTTCAGAAATTCATTTCTTTGAGGAATCTAAAAGCTATGACTCTAGATGTCTCTCAGTATTAATGATATTTTGTGATAGGCCAGATTGGCTCAAGATTTGGACTAAAATAGAGCTCAAGGATGCTTGGAAGAGACTAAAACTTGAACTGAAAGATGAAAGAGTTTGGTCAATTGACAAGAATTCTAGAACTGACTTTCCAATTGGTGCAGAAACTGTGCAATTTTTACTTGCCACTAGAGAAGATTATAAAGCTCCATTAGTAACAGAATCTGCACTTAAAATCACCTGGGAAATGATTGAACGCTGTGGAACTCTGCCTGCTGTTTTACCACGGGTTAGATTTATCAGATCAACATCTGCAAGATTCCTCTGGCATTTTCTTAATGTATTGGCATTGCGATGCAAGAACACTGAGTTCCTTCTGGATAACTCAAATGATGCCTTAATCAAAGTGTGTGGATCGATTAATGCTGCTAGATACATTGAATCTAAGCTGCAAGAGTGGAGCGATGATGTTAACTTCTTGGAATTAAGAATTGCTGAGAGGGATTTAGAAATTAATGGAAACCATGATGGGGTTGACAATAATAGCTTCTTTGGCGAAGAAGTTAAGAGTCTGTTAGAGCTCAACACTAATTGGCTTATGGACATAATTTCTTTTCTCCTTCATCAATTTGAAGAACTTTCCTGGGAATATCTGCAAAACAAAGGATATTTCAAGCAACAACAAGAAAATTTTACTTCAAACAGCATTCCTGCTAACATGGAATTATCTGTATCCATTGATATTGTGGAAGCTCTGGATGCTATCAAAACTCAGTTAGACCTTCTGAAGTTGAATCTTAATAAAAAAGACTTCTTGGATTTGTGGAGAAGCGTAGCTGACGGGCTTGATCAATTCATTGTGAGTAGCATATCAACAAGTGATATTCAATTTTCTAGTTGGGGGATTAATCAGTTTGAAGCTGATATGCAGAAACTGTTCCTAGTCTTTCAACCATATTGTGCTCGCCCTGAAGCATTTTTGCCCTGTATTAAGGAGACTCTTAAGCTGTTAACAATGTGTGAGGCAGAGGCAAACTATTTGCAAGTAGTTGCATCAAATGATGAAAATCGAACAAAATGCTTGCGTTCTTTTGGAATTTTGCACTTATCTTTTGATCAAGTTGATAAAATTTTAAGGAACAGAAAGTTTGAAACTTGATCTTAGTCATGTGCTTATCTTCTTTTTTTTTTTTTTTTTTTTTTTTTTTTTTTTTTTTTTGCCTTCCCTTTTCTAAAAATCATCTTCCATCATGTAGTGATTTATACAAATAGTGAGATGCTTAAAACATCATCTTTCTCTTGATGAGCAGAGCAGCAAAATAGGTGCCAATAACTCCGGTTTGAACTCTTTCGTCCCAGTTCTTTCCACTGGAAAAAGCTCGAATTTGGGTAATAGTTCATGTTTTGTTTTCCTGTATCGAATTGGAACAAGGATGACTGTGATCACCTTAGATTAGAGAAGCATTAATTTAGAACCATAAATTACAATATATATATATAATTCTTTCTGTTTTGAAATTATTAAAAGAAGGAATTTTGAAATTGTACCTTACATAGTTAATCACTAACATATTAACTAAATAATTAAAACTGAAAACATTTTTTGGTTTGAATAATAATTAAATATTCAAAAGCAGCTTCATTTAGTAGCATTGAGAGTGTTTGATGAATTAAATTGATATTTTTTTATACTAATTAAATATTCAATAGCAGCTTCGTTTAGTAGCAATCGGGAAAGTATTTTATGAAATGTTATAGTAACAACCGATTAAATTCCTGTTTTCCTTTTTTTTTAAATAATAAAGTTAAATGTCTATTTTTATTGAATACTTCTGCTTTAAATCATCGACTAATAATAATTGAGAGTTACTTTAATAGCTAGCACTATAATGAATAGCTAATATTGTCGTTTATAATAACTAGTTTAGTCTTTGTATAACGTGCGTTGTACATTGGCTATACTAATTATATACTCATTTTTTTATCCAAGTTTTGTTTAGATTAAAATAAATACAAATTGTTAATGTATATTATAATTTGCCGTACAAACTAACTACAATGCTACTTCTTATGTACTTAATACTATTTCTATATAATGAAGCGATCTCAAAATAAAGTTGAACCTCATGTCTTGACTTAATCCTTTAGTCTCTAACTTATGTACCTAAAATCCTAATAAGTACCCAAAAAGAAAATCAAGTCATCACTCAATTTTCAACTTAATTCCCTCTCTCAATCCCAAATCAATATCTATATACAGTTATACAAATAATAATAATAAATTGTTTTTTACTGCTAGGTAAAAGAAAAGAAATGAAAAGATGATCTGAATTGATAATGGGAATTACTTTGATTACAGTGACAGTATTACTTACGCAGTGTATCAGAGAGAAAAGAATATATGCACATATACACAAATTCTTGAAACCCTAAAAACTGACCCAAATAGAAATATATAGTTCTAATTGTTTTTCAGTTTACTAAACAATATTTTCTTTTAAGTTAAACAAATTTAGGATCTAAGAGAAAAAAATATCAAAAAAAAAAAAAAACTTAATCATCAATAGGTCATTTATTTATTGCAAATGAGATATAAATCTTTTACTAAATTAAAATGATAGTAGTTACAAATTATTCAGTAACGAAAAAGAAAATAAAAAATTATTATTAAGAATAAAACTCTTTTAAAACTCACTTAACAAAAAGAAAGTATCAATGTATAGAGGTATATAAATATACCAATAAAATATTATATATATGTTTTAAAATTTTTCAAATATTTACCATCACAGGTTTAATTATGTAAATTCTTTTTAAAAATTTACTTTTTAAAAAATATATCCAATCAAATCCTCAAAATGTAAAAAAAAAATATTAATAAAAAAAATTCTTTTTCTTCTTTTTTTATCCGTCTCCTAAATAAAATATTATATATATTCTATTTGAAATTTTATTTTTAAAAAAATATATCCAACAAAAGAAAAAAAAGAATATTAATAAAAATATTTCTTCTTCTTATCTATATCCTAAAAGTATTAAATAATTAATAAATAAAACATAATTTTTTTTAAAATATCTTATTGTCATATATATTTATTAAAAAATAAATTTAGTAAAGATAAAATTTAAAATTTTGAAAAGCTTTATTATTTACATGTATTTATTTAAAATTATTTCACCAAATTGGTGAAAACACTTATGGTCGAGAGGACTCAAACTCGAGACCTCTCACTCCTCATATAAATGAGAAGACAATTAGACCACACATGATTAGGTTAAAAAATAATTTTTATAAATATATCCAATCACTGTAATTTTCTAAATGGTTATGACTGGTTATTTTAGGATATCTTAAATTTCATTAAGAGCGGTATCGAAAATCCCATTATCCCTCTCTATTCCCACGTTTATATATAGTACTAGTCTTTTTTTTGTGACATGCATTGCACGTCAACTTTGCTCGTTATATACTCATTTTTTGTACTCAATTAATTTTTTTTTATCTATAAAATATTAAAGCATAAGTTATTGTTTATATACTTATTTTTTGTACTCCTTTAATTTTTTTTATCTATAAAATATTAAAGCATAAGTTTTTGTTTAGATTAAAATAAATACAAGTGGTTAATTTGTATTTCACTTTGCCGTACAAACTACTTGTAGTGCTACTTCTTATGTACTTAATTCCATTTTTATATAATGAAATGGTCTCAAATTGAATTGATAATGATAACCATTTGGCTATAATAGCAGTACTTATCCAATACATTAGAAAAAAGAATTATATGCACATATACATAAATTCTTGAAACTCTGAAAAGTGATCCAAACAGAATATATAATTTTAGTTTTTTTCTTGTTTCTTAAATACTATTTTCTTTCAAGTCAAACAGATTTTTGATATAAAAGAAAAAATATCAAGAAAATTAAAAATGTTTAATCATCAAAAGTTCATTTATTTATTGTAAATGAGATATAATTAATATCTTACGAAATTAAAATGATAATAATTAAAAATTATTGAGTAAGGAAATAGAAAATCAAAAATTATTATTAAGAATAAAACTCTTTTTATAATTCACCCAACAAAAAAACGTTTCAATATATATAGATATATAAATATATCAATAAAAAGTTATATATATTTTTATGATTAAAATTTTAAATTATTTGTCAATCACACACACATATAATCATTTTAGTTAAAATAAATTTTGAAAAGTAAAAATTTAAAAATTTTGAAAGGTTTAATTATGTGTATTCTATTTGAAATTTTATTAAAAAAATATATATCCAATCAAATCATACAAACATAAAGAAAAAATATTTAAAAAATAATATTTTTTTCTTTTTTTATCTTTCTTCTAAATAAAATAATATATATATATTCTATTTGAAAATTTATTTTTAAAAAATATATCCAATCAAATCATATAAATATAAAGAAAAAATAATATATTTTTCTGTTTTATTTCTCTCTAAAATAAAATGTTTTAAATTATAATTAAAATAGAATCAAATATTTAAAAAATAAAATATAAAAAATTTTAAAATGTCTCCTTGTCATATATATTTATTAAAAAAAAGATAAAACGTAAATTTTGAAATGCTTAATTATCTATATGTATTTATTTAAAAAATAATTTCTATAAATATATCCAATCAACTAATAAAATATAATTAATTGGCTATGAGTAAGATTATTTTGGCATATTCTAAATTTCATTAAGGGCATTATCAGAAATTCCATTTATTCCTCCCTATTCTCACTTTTATATATAGTACTAGTCTTCTATATAACGTGCATTGTATGTTGACTATGCTTGTTATATACTCATTGTTTATTTATATAATATTAAAGCATAAGTTTTGTCTAGATTAAAATAAATATAAGTCGTTCATTTGTTTTATACTTTATCGTACAAACTACTTGTAATGCTACCTTTTATGGACTTAATTTTATTTTTATACAGTAAAGTGGTCTCAGAATAAGTTCAACCCAGTTCTTAAACATAATCCTTTAGTCTCTAATTTATAAATGCAAAATTTTAAAATCCTAATTGGTGCCCAAAAAAGAAAATCAAATCATCAATCAATTTTCAACTCTTGCCCTCAACCCAAATCAATATCTATATACAATTATAATTAAAAATTATAGGCCCCGATATATGTATGGCATAGCTCAAGAGGAGTGTGAATTTGATTTTCTAAATATTTGACTTTTAAACAGCAAGATCATGATTCTATAGCAGCGGGATTAGAAAGCATTTGTGAGAAGCAGTTATCAAGTATAGATCTTCCTCACAAAGCTTATGAAAGATTAGAATACTAATTATAACTCAGATTCTAATTTCTATTAAATATAAAAGGATAGATTAGAATTTGAAAAAATCACAATACAAAAATCCAGAGTTCTAATGATCCACAAAGATAGAGCTTGTTCACTATTAGAAATAGAAAAAAATTAACAACTTTGCATTTCTAAAAATATTAATAGATGTATAATCATAAGATAATCAAGTTACACTTCAGAAAATAAAAGAAGAATAACACAGAGATTTATAGTGTTTCGGCACTAACTCGCCTACATCCACTCCCCAAGACTCATTTTGAGATTCTCCACTATGTTATTTCTTTTAAAGGGTAAAAGACAAACCAATAGTTACAAGGGAATAGATCAAAATCTAGATTTAACCTTTAACCCACTAGATTTCAAAGGTTCTAGTTAACCTTTACCATTCTATTTTGCAGAGAACAAAAAACTCAGATTAAGACATTAAAATCTAACACAAGGAGAAGGTCGCTTGATAACCTTCTACAATATAGCTTCTCACTTAAGCTATTATAAAAATATTTTTCATTTAAGAACCTCTAGTCTACAACAGATTACAACAATCTATATAGACAAAGAGAAATACAACTATAAGCACAGGAAGAATAGAAAATACATTTTGAAAATAGAAAGTAAGTGCAGAACTGTTCTTCAAATAGAGTAGTTTCTTTTCTCTTATAAATGCTTCTAGAAGAACAAAGAAGAAAAGAAATGAAGGGGATTAAGAGAGAGCTTTGAGAGATCTGAATTTTTGAGCAATGGACTCTAACTCTTACCAACTGTGTTTTTGAAAGAGGAAAGAGTTTTTGTATGAAAGAGTGATCATCACATTATAAATAACTTGAGATTATTGCTTCAATGTGTAATTATTAATTTTGACATTTTAAAATAAACAGACAAAGCATGGGTTGCATTAAATGAGCTGTTAAAGCTCTTACACAAGGCATGAAGTTGAAAGGGTAACTTTAGAAAGCTGTTTAACTTTACAAACAGAAACTATCCGCTATGTTTAGAAACTATTAGCTATGTCAGATCAGAAATTGCTTTTTGCATAAACTCATTTAATAGCCATCAAGGAGATTGACTCCAAAAATCTTTGTCAAATAGGAAACATGAAAAGTAAGATTTGGCTATTTCCTCTTAATATTTTTATTTAAAAAAATTTAAAAATAATTTTTGAGAGAGATAAAATGGATTTGTGCTTATTATATTATTTACTCACTATCCTACAATAATTTTCTAAGACTTAATATAATACTAACCAATAAAAAATATCATCATTGATCTTTATGGTCTTCAAATAAAAATCTTGGACTGTAGGAGCTTCATTTCTTCAAAAATTCTCAACAATAATTTCTGCATAAAATAACTTTAGTACAACAAGAATATTAAATTTATTTGTTTTGTATAATGATCAAAATCTTAGGATAAAATTGACCTTGAGCCAGCAAAAATAATAATAAATTATTTTTTACTGCTAGGTAAAAGAAAAGAAATGAGAAGATGATCTGAATTGATAATAGAAATCTCTTTAGCTACAGTGATATTATTACTTACCCAGTGTATCAGAGAAATGAATATACATACACAGAAACTCTTAAAACCTTAAAAAGTGATCCAGACAAAAATATATAGTTCTAGTTTTTTTTTTTCCAGTTTCCTAAACACTAATAGTCAAATATATTTAGAATATTAAGAGAAAAAATATCAAGAAAATTAAAAAATGCTTAATCATCAATAAGTCGTCTATTTATTGCAAGGAAGAATAAATCTCTTACTAAATTAAAATGATAGTAGTTATAAATTATTCAGTAATGAAAAAGAAAATAAAAAATTATGACTAAGAATTAAACTCTTTCAAAACTCACTTAACAAAAAAACATTTCAATGTATATAAATACATAAATATATCAATAAAATATTATATATATTTTTTAAATTAAAATTTTCAACTGTTTACTATCTCAGATTTACTTATGTAGATTCTATTTGAAAATTTACTTTTTAAAAAATATATCTAATCAAATCTTACAAATATAAAAAAATATATTAATAAAAATAATATACTTTTTTCTTCTTTTTTTATCTCTCTCCTAAATAATATATTCTATTTGAAAATTTATTTTTTAAAAAATATATCCAATCAAATCATTTAAATATAAAAGAAAAAAATTTTAATAAAAACAATATATTTTTCTTTCTTTTTTATCTATATCCTAAAAGAATTAAATATTTAATAAATAAAATATCAAAACTTTTCAAATGTCTCATTATCATATATATTTGTTAAAAAATAAATTTAGTAAAGATAAAACTTAAAATTTTAAAATGCTTAATTATCTATATGTATTTATTTGAAAAACTAATTTTTTTTATTCATAGGAAGTCTAATAGGCTAAAAGAACACTGCGGACTACACAACAAGGAATAACTCTCCACTTACTAAATTGATGAAAACACTTGTGGTCGAGAGGACTCGAACTTGAGACTTCTCACACCTCACATAAGTGAGAAGACAATCAAACCACATATTATTGGCTTAAAAAATAATTTTGTATAAATATATCCAATCAACTAATAAAATGTAATTTCTAATTGACTATGCTAAGGTTATTTTAGGATATCCTAAATTTCATCAAATGCGTTATTGGAAATCTCATTATTCCTCTCTATTCCCACATTTATATATAGTATAGACTAGTCTTTTTATGGCGTGCGTTACACGTTGACTATACTCGTTACTTATACTTGTGCAATTTTTTATATCATTCACTTTTACTTATTATTTATGCTCATTTTTATTTTTTAATATTAAATATTTGATTGTAATTTTATCTTATATTATTTAGATTTTTATAATATTGAAACAAAATTTCATACAGATTAATGTGAATATAACGGTTAATTAATAAAACAGCAGTGTGTATCTACACACGGTTACTTCAGTTTATATCGTCATTTTTCTAAAATTTATTATAACTCTATAAGTACAATTCTACAATATCACCTAATAAATATGTTTCAATATATATAGATACATAGATTTAACAATAATATATATATATATAAATTAAAAATTTTAACTGTTCGTCGTTCATCACACACATATGTTTTATTTCATTTAAAAATAATTTCAAATATTTTTATAATTTTATCTTATACTATTTAGACTTTTATAATATTAAAATAAAATTTCATATGAGATTAATGTCAATATAACGGTTAATTAATAAAACAACAATGTTTATCTACACACATTTCAATTCAAGTTATATCGTCATTTATCTAAAATCTAGTATAACTGTACACTAAAAAAAAAACGGCATTTTGTGACCGACCAATCGATCGCAAAATGCCAAAAATCGGTCGCTAAATTCCATTAGCGATCGATCTGCGACCGAAAGATATCGGTCGCCAAAATGCTCGTCGCAAAGTGCTTTGCGACTGATTTTTGCGTCGGTCGCAAATTAACGACCGATAAATTGCAAAATTGGTCGCAAATTTTGGTCATGTTTTCAATTGGAAACTCTGTCGCAAATTCGTCTCAGAAAAAGTCTGTCGCAATTATGAAATTCGGTCACAAATTGTAAATTTAAAATTTTAATTTTTGGTAGCAAATCGGTCGCAAAATTGAAAAAAAAAAATATATATATATATATATATATCACAAACGCAATTCAAGAACAATATAAAAATGTAATTGTTATTGTACTGAACAAAATGTCAAAAAACAAATGAAAAACTAAAAAGTTCTAAAATCAAATCTACGCGGTTGCTCATCTGCACGATCCGATGTCGAATCGCCGGGAGGAGTAACTACTGGATGTGTTGTAGTGTCAGGAGGGGTGACCAAGGTATCGTCTGCAACATCGGGATCAGGAGACGGAAGTGGCTGCTGCTGAGATGTCGAAACATTTCGATCTGTAGCAGGCGCAGGATCAGAGGAAGAAGTACTATGACCGGGCTCACCGGATAGCCGCATCACATGCGCTCTAAGTTCTGCAATCTGTGTCTGCTGATCATCAACATAAGTCCGCAATTCAGTAAACTCCTCGGCGGTGTTCTCGGGCTGTGGTCGTGCGCTGGGTGCAGAAGTGTGAGATGCTGAGCCGCAGTAAAACTGTGATGTCTGAGACCCGATGCCGTATACCTTCCTCTTCTTCTCACCCCCTACAGCCTCGAGATAAAGTGCTACCTTGTCAATTCTTGACTCAGCTTAAGATTCATCAGTCTGAGAAGAAACAAGACGCTCCCAAGCTGTAGTATAGTTCTCCTGAAAACAAAAAATTAATTAATCAATGCAATTGCAAGCTTTATTATAATGAACTTTGTACATCTTCGCAACGAGTAGAGCGTAAATGTAAATATTATTCATTGTTACTTACATTGATGCTCATCTCACGTCTGTCGACAAACGTATTAAGATCGTGGTCCTTCGTGTGAGTGTATGTAAACACCTCAATTGGTGTTGGCTTACGACCTAATTCTTTAGCCTGTAATGAATTTTTATGCATGATATATTAATATATATGTGGGTCTCGAATATATATGGCACAATCCAAGAGGGGGGTGAATTGGGTTTTCTAAAAACTGAAATAAATTTTAGAAATTCTAAACAAGAATTAGAATTCTAAGTGCAGCGGAAAACACACAGAACTTTGTGAGAATAGAATATGGATTAGAATCACCTCACAATGTTCTAATTGCAAAAGATATCTGTGCAAAGTGCAGCTATTGATTAGAACAGTTTTACACTGACTTATACACTATCAGAGCTTCTTTATGAAGGAAAGTTATTGATATTAGAACTTCCTCATAAAGTTTGAAAAACCATATAAAGCTATGTGAAAGACAGTTATTAAATTCAGAACTTCTTCACAGAGCCTTAATCAATTATCAGAAATAACTTTATGATGGAAAGTTATCTGGATTAGAACATCCTCATAAAGTTTAGAAAATGAATCAGAAACCCAATCAGTGAATAATACTGGGAATAGAACAACAGTTAGAACATTGTATATTCACTTTATTAGAATATCAGAGTTCTAATGTTCAGAATAGATAAGACTTATTACCATTTTAGAACATCTGAATTATTAACAATTTTAGCGTTTCTAAAGATAAAACAAAAGTGATATAAAGACAGTGTCAAGCAAACTTCAGAAATAAAGAGATCAACACCGAGAATTATAGTGGTACGGCACTAACTCGCCTACATCCACTCCCCAAGACGCATCTTGAGATCCTCAACTAAGTTATCTCTTTTAAAGGGTAAGAGACAAACCAACAGTACAAGGCAATAGATCAAAAACCTAGATCTACCCTTTTGTCCCACTAGATTTTCCAAAGGTTCTAGTTAACCTCAACCCTTTCTGTTTTTGGCAGAGTACAGAAAACTCGATTCAAGACATTAATATCCCACACATGGAGAAGGTCGCTTGATAACCTCTAACACAATAGCTTCTAACCTAAGCTATTACACCCAAAAGTTTAACAAATAAAGAGCCTGTCTACTATAGATTACAAAATCTAAATAGACAGAAAGAAACGCCCATATAAGCACAGGAAAAACAGTTTTATCAGATTAGAAGATCGATTAGAACACAGAACTGTTTTTCAAAAGTAATTGTAAAAATTCTTTTCACTTTAAATATTGAAAACGTTAAGTGTAAAGATGAAAAGAAAATGGGGGTAGAGAGTAAGTTTTGAGAGATAACGATTTGTTCAATGAGAGAATGCTCTTAAAACAAAAACTCTTACTTCACCAAAGTTCAATACGTGAAAGCTCCTTTATATAGGAAGCAAAGAAGCTGTCGCCTTTTGGAAAGAGATTGAAATCAGAATATCTTCTTTCCTTATTTAGAAGATATGAAAATCTTTGTTACCAAAAGTTTATTTTATCCTTTTTGGTAAGAGAATAAAACACGATTTTACTTTCCTTTAAACAAGAGATTTTCGGCAGCATTTATTTGGAAAATATTTTTGCGGAAGGATACTCTTACTAAAACCGAAAGAGATTCTCTTTCGTTTTTAAGGTAAGAAAATAATTTTAAGTATTTTAGATCTTTCAAAAGATATTTCTGAAAAGAGTATGATTGTATTACCAAAAACATTTAGAGAAGAAATCTCTTAAGTTTTAGGAAAATAAATCTTTTCGATTTAAAGGAATATTTTCGAAAATACATTATTTGAAGAAAACTAATTTTTCGAAAAATATTTTTGAGAGAGAAATAGATTTTTGTGCTCATATATGGATTTTCTCTCTATCCTACAAAAATATCCTAAATACCTAGCTTACTAGGATCTTCGAAATCTTCATAATCAATGTAGGACTTGCCTTGTACGATTTCTTTCCAAAGAAATTCTGCATAAAATAAAATTGGCACAAATAACATAATTTAAATTTATTTGTTTTGTATTAATCATCAAAATCCGAGATTTGACCCTTGAGCCAACAATCTCCCCCTTTTTGATGATGACAAAACCAATAAATTTAGCAATCATAAAAGCATGTGCTCCCCCTGAATTTTATGCACGTAAGTTCTAAATATGCCAAAATATTTTTAATATGAAGCAAATTAGAACATGTATTTTGCTCCCCCTGAATAGATGCAATAAAACTGTTTTATGAAAATTAGAACTAGGGAGGCCTTTTTAGAAACTGATTTTAGAACTAGCAAAAATAGGCAAGATATTCTAAGTTCTAACAATCAGAGCATATATATATTAGAACTAGCAGAGATTGACAAGATGTTCTAAGTTCTAATAAACAGAACATATGGTCAGAGCAAAAGAATAGAAACTGATATTAGAAATAGAACAAAGGATCTTATATTCAACCTGCAAAACAGTCGTTAGAATAAGAATCTAAGTTCTAAAATCACATAGCTTATCATATAGAAAATATAGCTCACCAAAACAGACCATATTAGAAAAGCGATAAACATACAGATTAGAAAATATAAGCACACAGATAACCACTATATAAGTACTTTGGTTACCAAGTTTGTACCAACTGGTCGGTCGCAAAAAAAAAAAAAAATCGAAAAATTTGCAAAACTTACCTCAAGTTGTGTCCAAACAGCAATGGAGTGACCGGAGTTGCAACGGAGCGGAGCTAGCGGCGTCAGGTGGGCTGGAGCGGCGTCAGGAAGGGCTGGAGCAGCGCCGCGAACGGAGGAGAGGAGAGGAGGAGGAGAAGAAAGAAAGAAGAAGAAAGAAGAAGGAGGGCATCTGGCGTTTAAAGCCCTAAAATTTGCGACCGACTAGTCGGTCGCAAATTTCATTAATATCGATTGCAAATTTTAACTCTGCGACGTCGTTTTACTTCGCAATAAAATTGCGACTGATTTGCGACTCAAAACTTCGATCGCAAATAATCGGTCGCCAATCGGTCTCAGAACTTATTCCTAATTTTGAAGCGCACAATGTTGCGACGGAATAAAACGTAGTCGCAAATCGGTCGCAAATTCATAGTACACTGGTCGCAAACTGAAAACAAAAATCGTGGGAATTTTTAGCGCTATAATTAGCGACTGTTTGTCCATAGGTCGCAAATCGGTCGCAAAATTGCTACCGATTTCAGTCGGTCACAAAAATCGATCGCAATTAGACGTTTTTTTTTTGTAGTGGTATACATATAATTCTAAATATTACCTAATAAATACATGTATATACACATACACATGTATAACAATAAAATATATTTTTTTAAAATTAAAATTTTCAATTGTTCATCAACTCATACACGCATATATTCATTTTATTTAAAAATAAATTTTAAAAATTTGATTATAATTCTATCTATTATTATTTAGATTTTTATAATGTTAAATAAAATTTCATATGAGATTAATGTCAATATAATGGTTAATTAATAAAACAGCAGTGTGTATATACACATACTTCAGTTCAATTTATATCGTCATTCATTTAAAATTCATTATAATTATATATGTACAATTATTCAATGTCACCTAATAAATACATATATATATATATATATATATATATATATATATATATATATATATATATATATAATAAAATATATATTTTTAAAATTAAAATTTTCAACTGTTCATCATCTCTCACACACATATATTCATTTTATTTAAAAATAAATTTTAAATATTGATTATAATTCTATCTTACATTATTTAGCTTTTTATAATGTTAAAATAAAATTTCATATGAGATTAATGTGAATATAATGGTTAATTAATAAAACACCAATGTATATATACATACACTTTCGTTCAATTTATATTGTCATTTATCTAAACTTCATTATAATTATATATGTACAATTCTCGAATATCACCTACTACGTACGTTTCAAAATATATATATATATATATATATATATATATATATATATATATAACAATAAAATATATCTTTCTAAAATTAAAATTTTCAACTATTTCTCATCTCACACACACACATATGTTCATTCTATTTAAAAATAAATTTAAAATATTTGATTATAATTGTATCTAATGTCATTTTGAATTTTATAATGTTTAAATAAAATTTCATATGAGATTAATGTGAATATGACCGTTAATTAATCTCATTCATACATATGTTCATTTTATTTAAAAATAAATTTTAAAAAGTAAAAGTTTAAAAATTTTGAAAGGCTTAATTATTTATATTTTATTTGAAATTTTATTTTTTAAAAAATATATCCAATCAAATTATACAAACATAAAGAAAAAAATAATTTTTTCTTTTCTTATCTCTCTCCTAAATAAATAATTTTAAATTATAATAAAAAGAATTAAATATTTAAATTTAAAAAATGAAATATAAAAATGTCAAATGTATCATTATCATATGTATTTATTAAAACATAATTTAAAAAAGATGAAACTTAAAATTTTAAAATGCTTAATTATCTAATTTCATTATTTAAAATAATTTAATAAATTATATATAATCAATTAATTAAATATAATTTTTTAATTGGTCATGTCTAAGATTATTTTAAGATATTCAAATTTTATTAGGAGCACTATTGAAAATCTTATTATCCCCGTATTCTCATATTTATATACAGTATATATTATACATATTATAAATTATTATTATAGATTTAGGAGTCCTTTATTGAAAATAAAAGGAGAGGAGAAATTAATTCAATTTAGAAATAATTTAATTCAATTAAAATATTAAAAAATTTTCACATTGGATTTTTTAATATATGTGAAAATATTCAATTAATTATCATTAATTGAGTTATATGTCTATAATATATATGAATTTTAACGTTTTACGTAGATCATCATTACATAATGATAATATATATTAATAAAATAATATATAAAAAATATATAAATATATTAAAAGATATCCTAAATAAACTCTAACTAACATGTAATACAAGATTCTGATAATTTTTATCCTAGTAGAATTTATCTTGACTCCAATATATATACTCCAAATCTACTTCAAGCAAGGACCAACTCTTGAATACTCTCAAATCTCAATTTTGATGGTTAACACATAAACCATTTTAATTTTATATATGACTTAATTAATGATAGTTAATAGTACAAACGAGTTATAAAATTCTTTGCTTTAATGTTGGTTAGAAAATCCTAAACGTCATTATAATTATACGAATACTTAAAATCTTAAAATAAAAAATAATAAGGATTTTTCTATGTTAATAAGAATAAAAAATAAAATTTTAAAAGATAAAACTTAAAATTTTGAAATACTTAATTATTTATATGCATTTATTTAAAAATAATTTGAATGATTATATCCAATCAATTAATAAAATATAATTTTCTAATTGGCTATAACTAAGTTTGTTCTTTCATTAAGGGCATCATTGGAATTTCCATTATTCTCCCCTTCTCATCTCTTCTCCCCCTCTCTCCAATTCCCAAATTTATATATAGTATCGATAGATAGATAGATAAAATGAATGAAAGAATATAGAGTAAAATTCTCGAGTTCAAGGCATTTAAATCAAAATGTTTTTAACAATTTGGAAAGTTTGGAGAGAACTATCCCTGTTGTGAAATCTATAATGTTTTTCCAGTCTATTTAGTCTCTTAATGAATTAATATATTTATTAAAAATATCAATATTTTTGAAATATCAATATTATTAGAACAAATATTTTTAAATATAAACCCATGTTAGGGCAGAAAAACAAAATTTACAATAGGGAAAAAATAATAAGGCACTTAAATTTTGGTCTAATTGACACTTGAGGACCTCTATTTTTAAAAAGAAATTATAAAGTCCTTATATCTCGATCCGTCTAACAGGTTGATTATTCCGTCTAAAAAATTTATTTATCTTATTAGTCTTTGCTATAAAGTGAGTCCAAGCAGAGAGAAATTTTAAAATCCCAATAAACACCCCCAAGTGCATGTCATCTTCTCTGACAACCCCAAGTCCCACCGCGGCAGCTTGCCACTGCTGAAAAAGAGCCAGTTTTAGTTAACTTATGTACCCTGCAAATTTGTTTTATTATAACTTCCTAACATTTGCCTCTGCTTTCTAATTAAGGTAGGACATATGATTCAAACTGAATCTGATCCACAGAGGAGAGATGAATATCTGCAAATAGTAATTGATCTCTGAAACCAGGTTTGTTCCATTATAAACTCTCTCCCCCTTCCCTTACTCCCTCCCTCCTTCCTTCCATGTGCTTCTGAATCTTGAAGATTTGGTAAATAAGATGGAAATTGAAAGGCATTAGTTACTCTCATTTCGCGTGAATGATAGGATACTCTGATACAATGATATGCAATATTATTCTGAATTTGTTAATTTAGCTTATATATATTTATGTATACTATTAAATTTTTTTTTAATATATGGTATTTGATTTCATGAAATAATTGTTAATTTATTTTTAGATTGATGTTTCGAAGACCATGGAAGAGGTTTTTGAGACAATGAAAACCTATTTAACCCTCTTCTTGCAAAAAAATGGAGGTTGAAGTTATATTGGAGGTCAAATCTAAACTTGAGGGCGACATCGTAGATGTGGCTGGGAGCGAAGGTTGTAAGTGAAGTTAAAGTAGAGGGTATTTTTACAGTTACACGTTGATTAAATGGTTAAAACTTAAAAGCATGTGTTTTGGACGGAAGGACCAACGGGTTAACGGAATCGCAACTTAAGAACTATATAATTGCCTTTTAGAAATGTACGCTCTCAAGCGGCAATTAGCTCAAAATTAAGGGATTCTGTTATTTTTTATCCTTTACAATTATATTAACATAAGGTTAAAAAAAAAAAAAAAAAAGAAGAAGAAAAGGAAACCAACCAGAGCGGGCAAAAGTGTTATCGTTTCGAAAGAAAAAAACGAGGTGGCTGAATCCCGTCTTTAGAAGGAATAGGAGGACGCGGAGAAGGAGAAGTAGCAGCGCCGAGCCAAAACCCTCAAAATTTCAAAATAACACAGAGAAAACAAACCGATGCTACCAATAAAACAAGCAAGCAAATCAAAGAGGGCGTTGCTCTCTTCACAGTTTCTCTTCAACAACGCAACTACAATCTTTTCTATAACTGAGACTTCCTCTTATCTTCCTATTCCTCCTTTTCCCACTTCTTGTTTTGCTCCTTTGAGTCGCTACTGTTACTATCCAACAGCCCAACCAATTTCAATTCAACCAACTACCTTCGATTATTCAACATTTGGATTGAACGCCAAAGACGTTGCTCAATCCTTTAAAAAATGGTTCAAGCATCCCAACAGTGGTTTATTGGATCTAATTTTCGATATTTTGAGCCGCCAAGATGAGGTCGATGAAATTGCTCTTTCTCAACTGGGTCTTCGAGTCACTGAGTCATTAGTTTTGGAGGTTCTTAACTATGGGTTTCTAAAAGGTGATATCTTTTCTTCCCTTAAATTCTTCGATTGGGCTGGTCACCAATGTGGGTTTTATCACACGCGCGCCACTTATCAAGCCGTTTTCAAGATCCTTTCAAAATCTAAGCATATGCGTGTAATGCTTGATTATCTTGATAGTTATATGAGGGCTAGGCTTTCTAGCAATGATCTGTTTGGATTTCATAGCACTTTAGTGATGGGATACTCTTTGGCTGGAAAGCCATATTTTGCACTCCAAATGTTTGGTAGAATGCGCTTTCAGGGTCTTGACTTGGACGCCTGTACTTATCATGTGCTTCTTAGTTCTTTAGTAGAGGAGAATTATTTTGAAGCTGTTGATAGTATTGTTTCCCAGATTTCTCTTAGGGGTTTCGAAAGCCATGTAACGCATTTTATAGTAGTTAAAAGTCTTTGTAAGCAGAAAATGTTGAACGAGGCTGAGTCATATTTGCGCCAGGTGATCTTAAATGGCAATAGCTATTGCCTTGGAGATGCAGTGCAGGTTCTTGTTGATGCACTTTGTCAAAAAGGTAACTTTGATAAGGGATGGCAGTTGATTGAGGAGTTCAGGGAGTTGGATTCCGTGCCTATGGAGCCTGCTTATGGTACGTGGCTTAAGAATCTTGTTCGAGTTGGCAAGCTTGATGAGGCTGTGAAATTCATGCAACTCAAGAAGGCATCAGAAAGTTATGTTCCAGATGTTTTCCGGTATAATGTCTTGTTGTGGAGGCTATTGAAAGAGAACCGTCTTGCAGAATCATGTGATTTGTTGTTGGAGATGATGGAGAGTGGTATTTCTCCTAATAGGGGCACCATGAATGCTGCATTGTGTTTCTGTTGCAAGGCTGGAATGGTGGATGTGGCGCTTGACTTGTATAATTGCAAAGCCGAGTTTGGGCTCTCACCTAGTTCAGTGGCTTGTAATTATCTCATTGTTTATCTATGTAAGGAGGGGTCTATCGATGAGGCATACCAGGTTTTCAGGAATTCTACTCAGCAAGGCTATTTCCCTGGTGACAGAACGCTTTCTATACTTGTTGATGCTTTGTTTAGAGAAGGAAAACTCGATGCGATGAAAGAGCTGACTTTTGTTGCTCTAGAGTGGAATTTTTGGCTGAGTGATTCCATGTATAATAAGTTTATTTCAGCTCTATGCAGGGCGAGGATGTTAGAAGATGGTTACTTGATACACAGGGTATTTAGCAGAATGAATAGAGTTGCCACAAAGAGCACTTACTCAAACTTGATTCATGGTTTTAATAAATTACATAAGTTGGATATTGTTGCTGGGCTTCTTATAGAAATGCAAGATAAGGGTCATATGGCTACTCGACCTTTGTTAAGATCAGTTATTCATGGTCTATGTGGTATGGAAAACCCAGAAGTTCAATTCCGCCACTTATTTGATCTTCTAATATCTCATGGTCAACCTAACTATCAGATATGTAACCTTTTCATCGATGGAGCTGGCCATGCACAGAAGCCTGAACTAGCCAGAGAAGTATTTGAGTGGATGCAGATAAACGGGATTGAGCCTAATCTGAGTACTAAGGTTCTAATGTTGCAGAGTTATTTAAAGAGTGAGAGAATATCTGATGCTCTAAACTTCTTTGATGCTATGGGAAAGAGAGGAGAGATTAACAAAAAGCTATTCAATTCCATGGTTGTTGGTCTTTGCAAAGTCAACAACGTGAATAATGCTTTGTCTTTTCTGTGGGACATGCGGAGTAGTGGAGTAGTTCCCAGTGTACAATGTTATGAGGTTCTTATACAGCTGCTATGCAAACAAAGACAATATGATATTGCGATAAGTCTTCTTTATGACTTATTGAAAACCGGGCGCCATGTTACATCGTTCATTGGTAACATTCTTTTGTTGCATTCATTCAGAAATGAAAAGCTGTATGGTGCTTGGATTCGAGCAAGAGAGATGCAATATGAGACTTATTCCTATCTTTCGGTCCTTGGCCATTTGATTGGTGCGTTTTCTGGCCACGTTAGATTGAATGAACAAATTGACAACTTGGAAGAAGTGATTGAACAGTGTTTCCCACTTGATGTCTACACTTACAATATGCTTTTGAGAAGGCTAACCATGATTAAGATGGAAGATGCTTGTAAGTTATTTTATAGAATATGCCAGAAAGGTTATGAGCCTAACCGGTGGACATATGATATCTTAGTACATGGCCTTTTTAAGCATGGCAAGACAGATGAGGCTAGGAGATTGGTGGATGAGATGTTCAGGAGAGGGTTTGATCTAACTGATGGTACCAAACGACTCATTGGATAAGAGCTACATGTTAAAACATTCAGAATTTTCTACGAATTTTTGCAAGAAATATTTTGATGCCTAAATTTCATTGATTACATGGATATCTCATTCTTTCAAGTTTTAGCAACCAATTGTAAGATAGGAGTGGTATGTAATTTATTATTGTTTCTGTTCACAATGGCTTAGGATAAAATGTGACCCTGAAATTTATAGTTACAAGAGACTACATGATCAATGTGAGTGGTCTGAAAAATAGAAATGATAAAGCTGAATAACTTATTTTGTACTTTTACTACAACACTGGATTCCGAGTGCATAAAAAATCTGTGGTAATTCAGAGTCAGGATGCCTGTTATTAACTTTCTTTTCCTAGAAACTTGAAGCCCGTCCTGATGGTATCCTGTTGATTTATCCGCTTTTCCTTTCTTAACGTGTATTTATGTTGATTTAGACATATAATCAGGAGTTTCCATGCAGTAGTCAGCTTCTTATATGGACCCTGTGCATGGCTGAGGTGACATCGTGTCATTATTTGTTTTGTTTGTTTGAGCCTGTCATTTATTCATGGTTTTTGGGTGAGCAATCTATTTTCAAGTTGCAGTACTTATTTGAGGACTTATTTGCTTCAGATGAAATTGTTGTCATGAAGATCTAAGGTAGCTCAAAATCGTTGTCTTCAACATCTAGGGTATGCTCATTAGCTGAATGCAGTCCTCCTGTAGTAGCGCATACAACATAGAATTGAGTATCATAGGATTGAGGATTGAGGAGCCTATCACACGGTCAATCAGAACCTGTTAAATGAAGGTAACAGGTTAGAAAATGTTTACATTCTTGGATTTTGTAAGTTTTCTTTTGCCTGAACTATCAACTGCTGTATACCTGCGTCTAATTTTAGTGAAACATTTTTGAAAAACATTTTTGAAAACGTGACATTTTAGACAATTTACCATAACATTTAGTTAAAATGCATGCTGAAAGCGTTTGAAAATATTTGTGCATCATATTCTGATGTCAATTACGTTCCTGTTATATATTTTTTTATTTTAGTTGAATGTTGTCGGGCAGTGTGCCGATTTCTTCACATCTTAGCTATTGCACCTCCTGCAGACTCCAAGATGCCAGAGCTGCTATTAGATAGCTATATGTTTCTGGAGGTAAATCTAACCAAATGTCTTATTTCCATCAGCTGCCAAATTTTATATTTTAATGATAATGGATTTTAGAATTTGTGGTTGGATGTCTTCACCCAGTAGGCAGATTGCTTTCTAAATTTTACCTGAAGTCCTGTATTCATATACAAACAGGTCATGTGAACTGAACTGAAAGTTGAAACTGACCCCTTATTTTTCTTTTAATTTGCTCTCAAAGAAATTTATATTCATCTAAAGATAAAGAAATAACCCGATAGATGTAGTAAATTTGATGTCATCAGAGCTTTGTCTTTCCTCAATTTTTGGACCTTGTTGTCCTTGGTAGTCATCTTTACCTGGGTAGCCCTTTTATACATCTTTATATGCAGTTCTGATGTTTTTTCTTCTAATACATGCAGGGAACTGATCTCCCTGCTCCCACCAACCCTATCATTTGAGTTTGATCCATGTATTACGAATGGACAGTGATTTAGTGCAGGCAGGAGTATTAATATGATCAATTCTTGCAGAGAAGTCTTATATTAACTTTGGGATTGGTATGTGCAAATTGAATAATAAGAAATCAACAGGTGCATCAAGTTGAACATCTTTTGTATCGGAGGGTTAATCAATCAGCTAATATATTTAGCTTCATTATCATTTAGATAATGTTAAGCTAGCAACATTTTCTTCGTTTGTTTTTTGCTACTTATAAATCCTTTTTTATTTAAAGGGCTTATGCAATCTTGAGCTGCAATTTATTCACTCACATATCTGGTACCTCTTGATATGCTCTGACCTCTCATTCGAAGTATAGAATTCACTTGTAAATATTAAAATTTTGATCTAGTTATCGTAATTAAATTGAGTGAACTGAATATTTTTGCTTAGACCAAGTTTGAATTGCTCTGCATTTGAGATTATTTTTATCTAGTTTGAACAAGGACCTAATGGAATGCAATAGTCAGAATATATTTGATTTGATATCTGAAATTGAGTTTCGTGGACATATTTTACTCTGAATTGGATTTTGTTTTACCAAAATAATAGATGTTCAGAAATAACAAATTAGACTAAATCTGATTCTGTTTAACATATTTTACACAGTGACCAAAGGAAATGAATGAATGAATGAATGAATGAAAAGGGCCAAATTGATAAAAAAAAATTCATAAAAAAATAAAAATAAAACATGAGGTGTTAACAGTTAAGGAAAATATAAAACAATGTAGTGGTTTCGATCGTTTCAAAGGTTCTTCTTAGAAGCCAAAAACAGGTTTGTCTGGAAGAAATCCCATGCAAACACGAATAGACTTCAAGAAAGCAAAACCATAATGTCATGGATTTTCAAGAAGCCTATAAACTGTGATTTCTTGCTGCTTAAAATACCGTCTGTCCTCTTCGTCAACTAGAACAAGATTCAAATAATACTTCACACTGAATTTGTTGTTGATGTTACGATATGTGGGTGTCAACTCGTATGGGCTCAAAAACAGTCGGATTGGAATTGATTCTCCTGCAGAGCCCCATAAAATTTGCATTAGAGTGATAATTATAATGAACATACCGTTTTCAAGCAAGCAAACATAATGTGATCACATAAATGCTTAAATGGAGAGAATTTTAATCAAGGATTTTAATTCGAGTAGCATCTTATTAATGCATTTTATTTCTGTCCAACTTCACATTTTATCCGTCTACATCAGAGATACAATTAGAGAAACTCAAGAGATATCTACTTAAGCAATCATTTGCAAAAAATTACAACTCATTAAGTTTGAGACTCAAATAAAAATCAGGTCAAAGTTTGAACACTAGTGTTACTATCTCTAAAAGAAACAAACATCTCAGATGTGTAACCTAGATTTCTTGACAGTATCTTAGGGCCAAAGAAAAAGAAAAAAATGAAAAAGCAATATGGAATTATGTACCTCGGACAGGAGCACCATCCATCAACTCAAATTTTGCAAGGGTCTCTGTCTCAACATACGTGTTAGGCCCTGATCCTGTTGACTCACGGCGCCTGATCTCAAGCTCCATATTTTTAATCTTAATTCTAACCAGAAGAAAATATATTTTGCCAATGATAACGTCCTTCAAATGGTACCTGAATAAATTCAACATCAAAAGGAAGACCTAAAGCTCTCTTCCAATTTAGTTTATCAGGTGATGCCAAATCATCTAAATGCATGTCAGACTTACTTGCTTTTACCGTATTCAAACTCAATATGCAGGCAATCCTCAATTCCAACTTCCATCTAAAAGAGGCACCAAGATAAGCACACAGGATTAATTTTCAGAATGAATTCATCAAGATCACTACAATTCACGAAATAACAAAATATGCATTGGAAACAATTAAGATACATAAGGGATTCTGTTCCTTGACATGCCCTTTCACACAACAATGACAAATGTCAAGAGGCCTAGTTCCGAATGATTATGTAGAGAAGCATACATCAGCGCAAGTGATATCTTGTAATTGAAAATTATAGAAACCTAATGTCTGCAAAATATTTATGCTAATCAGGGATAGATAGAATGTGATTCAGCAGGAAGTGAAGGATTGTATTGCGCCACTATCGCATAGAGAGGAGTTTGCAACATTGAGAGAGTATCTTTTTGGCATATTTTGGTAGCTAATACCAGCAGTTTGTAACAAATGAAAGAAACATACTAAGCAACAATGCATAAGAATATAACTCCCCTGACCTTGATACTGTTATTGATTGATGGAAGCGGCGTATAATTGTGTACCTGATTCAGAAATATAACAAAGCAAATCAATCTATTATACGATACTATCAAAACTATAAATTCACATAATTATCCTTTGAAGAACAACATTAAGCTAGGACTTCCTTCAGAACATTTATGCTAGAGGATTATGAGTCACAAGGTCAATTTGCAAGATCAATATTTGAGCTAATCCTTTTTCTTCTATTACTTTTTTGAACATACATAGGTGATATTTGACCTTCAAGAATCAGTGTCACTGCTACAACTGCAACATGATGAAATGGTTTTGCTGACGTCCTTGGGAATAGCTTCAGGAAGGTCAAATATGTATCTTTAGATAAGATTTAGCATCGTTGAAGGGCATTTACTTCATTAGTTTTGACCTTTGATTTTTGTGTTATTTTTTTGTTCCTTGTGAGGAATTTTGTGATTTTCTTCCTTAAATTATTCTTACATATATGTAATATGTCATCACTCACTGCATACTGCAACTGCTTAACCACCATGAAAGCCTTTCAAATAAAACACCGAAACACACAGCTTCCAGTAGCTACAGCACTTGAATCTCAGTATAGGCATTAACAGCCAAAAAGACTACAAACCTTCAACTCTATAAGATGCTCCTAAATATATTCATTATAAAGTCAACATCCTAAAAAATTCACAATTACTATATTAAAGAACACAAGCAAGAATTATCCGAGCTTGATTGGCATCTGAATGCAATCTGTAACATCAGATCCATATTATATGTAGTCATCTTATTCTTAAATGAAGGAAATGGAACAAAAGGAGGAAGTGCAAGAAAAAAATTTCTGCGGCTTAACTAGAAGAGTATTATAATGATTGGAAGAATGATAATATAATGTATTACCACAAAATCTTGGCACTGTACGATGTTGTTGACATAGTTTCGACTGATTGTCACTTTCAATATATACCTGCAAATTTGCAAGAGAGATTAAGAAGTTGGCTTTATGAAATGGAGGGAAAACCTTATACAGTTTATTAGAAAAATATCATAAGGTGAACATCACTTTGGGACTCAGAATAACAAAATTCGAAACAGCCATGCTTTATGAAACTAATAGTAACCTAAACCATGCTTAGTAGCAGAATCCTAAGTAATAATCACAAAAAAAAGCCCCAAAAATATTGGGGCTATGATTGTCTTTGCCACGCTCTTTTGTAATTCCCAAAAAAAAAAAAATCATTTAGTGACAATCACAAAAATTTCTGAAATTTCTTCGAATAAAACAAATAGAGTTCAGCAAATCAACTAAATATATGAATAGCAGACATGGAGTAGAAGGGGAAAAGAAAGAGGAAGCAATAAAGTTGCAAGGGTTTCACAAAACCCAGGAAATCTCTACCCTGCACAAATAATATCCAGAACATATTGAACACCAGTTTTATAGTGAAAATAGGTGGAAGGGATGTCTGGATAAGTCTCTCATTTAGATTTCTCAATCTCTCGATTAGATGACCAAACTAGTTTAGTTCAAAAGGATATCCTACCTAAGCCTCACGTTGACTCCATTGTAAGACTCATATGGCATTTCAACTGTAGAAAATTCGAAGGGGTATGTTTTTCTTTCATACAATTCGCCAGGAATATCAAGTTCACGAACTGCATATGAATAACAAGAGTTAGTACACCAGGGATTCAGAAATTTTCTTTTTTTAATTCATTGAGAAAACCCTTTGAAAAATGATATACACACTACAATGCAAATTTAAGTTTGAAGCAGGCATACAGCAAAATGATTATCCTATCAGTAATATATAATGAAACTTGTTAAAGATAAACTATAAAGACAAACTATAAAACCTTTATAATGCACTGTACAATAAAATATAGCACTTCATTTATTATCAGATTCATGAGAAAGGCATGCTTATCCACTCACCAAGAGATGTAAACTCATAGAAGTTGCCTCGGTCAAAAAACAATTCTGCAAAGAGCGGAAGATATATGTAATGGTCTAAACTGTATCCTTTTCACAATAATAAATCAATGGACTAGAGTCAACAGATTCATGTGACACAATAAGTAATAATTCCAAATTATAACTACTCCAATGCTCCATGCAAATGAATGCGCAACAAGCGATAGTATCCAATTTGTTCTAAATACAGTCTAGCTCAAGGAAATCTTAAGAACGAAGGTACTTGTATGGTATTCCATTAATATTAATGAAATTAAATTACATTAGTGAAACTATCATGCTTAGGAAAAAGTTGATCCATGAATATATACATTCTTCTTGATTGAGACTTACAGAAAATAGTGAATTATATGGTAACTTACAAAGAAAGGTTTGCTGTAATTCATAATGTTTTCTTGGCATGTTATTCTATTATATGTCACTCACAGCTTGTAGAGGCTATAAAATGAATAAATAATATATTATACTTCTTATTAAAAGATGAACTAGAAAGAATTTTAATTCAGATAAACTAAAAGATTCCAATGACATAGCTAGAGTTTTTGTTGACTAATTACTCTCTTTTAGAGGAAAAGGGAGAAGGTTCTATGGAGGTGCATAAAACGTGGTTCTACAACCATAGTTGTGTTCTACAACCATAGTTTTATTCTAACCTTTCAAGAACTTCATTTTCAACTGCAAACCAAGTATGCAACAACCCTGAGGGATTTAAACAGTGTATCCCTTTTGAATTTTTAACTCTTGCAAATAGGCAATATGATTGTGTATTCACACACTCCCACTTGTCTTTCCATGCTTCTCAATCGGAAAAAAAAAAAAAAAAAAAAAAAAAAAAAAAAAAAAAAAAAAAAAAATTCCTTCTTTTGTAATATAAAAAATGAACAATGGAATTTGAAGCAAAATCAACATACCTATCTGACCAATCAGCTTGATTGTAACACCAGTATGTTCAAGCTTCTTTCCCTGTAATGGTTCTATAACAACCTGAATATAATAATGTCAAGTATCAATTCCACGGTTCCAATAATAGGGTTGATTAAAAACACTTTCATAGCTCACAAACAAGCTCAAAATAACAATAAATAATATCGAAAAGTACCTCTCCGACAATGTTTTCTTGACTTTGAAAGAGAGGAACCATAATTGTTTGGCCATTATCGTTCTTCAATGGGACCTATAGAAACGAACAGATACAGTAAGCATAAACTTGAATAAGATTTGACCTTAAAGGCCTCTGCAAAGAAGTGATCAAATTGTATCATTAGTTGCAGGAGCAGTTTGCACTATGTTTGCCACTCTAGTACATAAAGAAAAAAAAAGATCTTTCGAACTTAAGTAGTTTTCTTGAACAAATTCCATGAAACCTTCCAATTCTGATAAGCTTCTCAACTAGTTCAGAAAAAATATCATTTCCTCTGAAAACAAAATTAAAATTAAAAAAAAAAAAAATCATACATTCTATCTCTCAAATCAGAATCCAATTCCTTATTTATGCTAAGATTGATAATACAAAATTCTACAGTTATTCAAAGAAAAAAAATGGAAAAAAGCAAAAGTATTTTCAGCATGAAACCTGCTTGCGAGTTCTTGCATCAGCAAAAATGATTGAAATAGTACATGGCGGCTTAAAAGCTCCAACTAAGAAATTCTGAACCAGCAATAAACACGCAAATCAGTTCAATTTTGATTGAGAACAGCAAAGTCATATTATTATAGAGAAGTGTCAAAGAAAAATCTTTACCATGATCTTCTCCGTTTGGCAACTTTGTTACGCATGAAGAAGAAGAAGAACCTTGAAATATGAAACAGAAACCACCAAGTCCAATTCCAAAGTTAGTAATAAAGCTTCAAAGGCCAAATTGATCATAGAGCTTTGAACTTGAAGTGATTTTGGAAATTTATACCTCAAAAAGCATTGAAATGGGCGGATTTGAAGCTTCCAATGACTCAGATCAGCAGCGCTTTTTCCCTGTTCTTGTTTATTTCTTTTCCTCGTCGATTTGCGTCAACTGTCAGTCTGTCGTTCTGTTTCACTTTTTTGGAAAGTGCGTTTTAAGTAATAAATTTTCATTTTTTTGGAAAAATTACTATTACTCCCTATAGTTGATAAAATTTACTTATTAATCTTTATCTGTTGTAAAATATATTTAATCCCTTTGATTTGTAATTATCGGACAAATAAGTCCTTCCATCTTATGTACGTTCTTTTTTCCATTGAATGAATATTACTTAAACTTTAGTATTTTTTATTCTATTAAAAATATAAATTATAAAAAAATTATATAAAAGTATAGTAACAAATGAAAATACTATTACTACACATAATAAAAACATTAATCATACAATTCGAAAAAAAAATACTAAATCATGATAATTTATTTACTTGATCAAATGTTAAAAGCTTACATATGCAAAAAAATTTGATTATGGAACGTAATTTCAATATTAATTAGTATGAATGGGCATAGAAGCATTATTCTAATTTATTAAATTTATGAATTCCATATTTCTATAATCAAAATTTTTCAAAAGTTACAATAAGGCCAAAGGTTTAGATAGTAAAAAATTTATATTTAAAACATATTTCTTCATCATTTTTAGTTGAATTATGAGTTTTTAAATATAAATTGAGGTTTGGTTTGATTTAAAAATTTATACAAACCAGACAATAATAATGATTTTGTAGAAAATTTAAATCAAATCAAACTAGAAAGGATATTTAAACTAATAAAATATATGAATATGATTTGGTTCAGTTAATGTTTTGAAAATAATTCACTGTTACAAATACTTGCTAAAATACACAAGATGTACATGAATAATATAGATACATATTATTTATATTTGATCTAAACAAGTGTTGACTTTTTTTTTTTTAAAGATAATTTTTTACTTTAAAACCTTAACCTTTTTGTAGGGTTCGGCGACTGATTTTTAAATAGCTGATTTTTAAATAGCTTGTTGACTAGTCAAAATGCTAACGATATTTAAAAGTTGTTTATTTATATTGCAGTGAACGAGATGTTAGAGGGTAACATTTTGTTAACTCATGTAATTTCTCTACTAAAACAGTTAACATCTGCCAAAATAGAGTTGACAACTAACCGCTATTAAAACAGTTAACAGTTGTCAAAACAGTAAATTTTGTCCAATAAACTCTCGGTATAAACTAAGTAGTGTTGATCTTATTTAGGCACCGTAAATATTTTTTTGCCCAATTCAACAAGTATGCTTCCAGAGAATCTATTTTTAACTTTCATAGCACACGGGTTAATTTTATATTAAAGAAAAATTCTTTTAATTAAAGTTTGAATTTTCTGTAGATGGATTAAATTAACTACATAAACATTAATAGAATTTGAACATGTTTAATATCAAAAAGTTTGAAAAATTTTCCTCATTTATGCACATTAGTCTTGCAATTTTCTCTTTTTTCTTTACTTCAAAAATATAAAAGTAAAAAATTTATTTTTTATTTGAACATAAAAAAATTTGACTTAATTTGACCCTAACTTAAACTTAGTCAAATCTATCTTAAAAGAATTTAGTGAGGTTTTCCCCAATCTGATTTTAATGTATAATTAATTCCAAACTTCCAAATTAAGGTACAATATTTAAAAAATTTTTAAAAATAAGGTTTAACCTAACCAGAGAAAATTCCGGATAAATAAATCTAGTAAGCATTTGCAAATAACCAATAAAAGCAGTATAAACAACTAATAATAATAAAAATAAAAAAAGAAACATTTGCAAACACCTTTATTTTCCAAATATTTCACTATTGACAGCATCCAGTTGAATTGAAGAGAAACAAACAAGCCTATGATAACTTTCCATGCATTCCAACAATAATCGCATGGAAAGAAATTGGTGATAGTCATGACTCTAATTCTACAACAACAGAAGAAACAGAAAAATGGTCCCAGCAAAGGAGGGAGGGTGACAAAGAATGAAGATATGGAACAAGTATGACACATTTGGCAAGGTAGCACCAACAAAAAGACCGCGATCGTTGCACTTCAAAATGGGCACTATTTTACTTCATTTCTTGCATGTCTTCTTCAGTTTTCCAGACAACATCTTCAAGGCAGGTTGAAAGGTTTTTATAGAACTGGAGAGGAAAAACATCAAACAAAAACATAGCCAACTTGATCAACAGATGCTATAAAATGTAACCAAACTGAGTTAAAAGACATATTTCATAGTTGTTTCAGAGTATTATAGGACTCATCTAATCTGCATGGTCATGAGTTTGTTTGGCATTAAGTTAGTGCAATTTCATACTCCAAAGCTTGATAATGATGTTTAGCTTTCTTAAAAGCTTGTAAACTTTAACAGCAGCTTCTTTCTGTTTTCTTAGGAAATGGTTTTTAAAAAAATGCCTACCCTGAAAATACCTTTGGAGCCTTATTCCAGTAAATAAAGTTCAATAATCAAAACAACAAATAAGTAGTTCAGTTATCCTTGGCATTTTCTTTACCACTTTGATGATGGAATTGAAAATTTCCATTTAATTGTTTAGTTTGAACATGCAGTCCCATTGTTCTCTCTCTCTGTTATTCTTCTTCTATTTATCTGCAGATTTCCATCATTTCCTGCTGCTATTTTTAACATCAATTTAGTTACTTTTCTTTACTCCACGTGTGTAAACCTTATTTTGATTAGCCAAAACTTTCCCCTGTAACATCCCTTATAATTCCCAATCCAAATCTCTCACGCAATAATGAGAAAGGCAATCTTAATGATTCCCAATTTCAGGCAAGGATCCTTAAAGAGAAATCAACCAATGGCATTCCTAATACCCTTGACCAATGATCATGCACTATTCAAGATCCTTAACTACATTGTTTTTTCCACTCAAAGATGTAGAAAACAAATAATGAACAAACAAAAGTAACCAAAAATCTCATCACATCTCAGTTTTCATCTCTCCAAAAGTAAGAGAAATGGTACCTTATGGAATTCCAAAGTGTCTCCCTTTGCTTTTCGCACTTCAACCATATGCAGGGAAGGTGCCACTTGAAAAACCTGATAGAAAAATAGGAAAATGTGGAGTTAATGCAAAATGACTACTGACCAGACCTTAACAGCAAGCTTCGTTTGCATGTACCTCAGTGGCAACATTAAGGTTTCCCTTTCTCCCAGCTTTCATATTTTCTAGCCTCATCTGAGAAAGAAAGTGAATAAACATCAACTCAAGTACATACATACTTGCAGCAAATAAATAAAAATAATGTATGTTGTAAACATTTTGTTCACCTTGTAGTTTTTCTTGTGAACATCAAAACCTAGAGGCTTTGCAGCTTCTTCAATCTTATGAATTATCTCATTTGCGGGGCATCTAGATGTGAACCTTGTTTCCCTCTTAAATCCCTGTAGCCAACATGATCACAAATATGAACAGTTAATAAAACAAGGTTCAAGATTCAGAACACAGAATCTGAAAAATTTATTGCCATAAACCAATTAAACATTCTGCCACCTAAGAAAGATAACCTCAACAAAGGCCATTGATATCTTCTTAGGAAACCAATGCCACATTGAGAATAGTTCAGAATAGATGATCACCTAAAATAGATACCATTTCAACAAAAAATTTTCTTGTCAATCACATAGTTCATGGGGTTGCATTGCAACATACAACAGATTTTCTCGCCACAATAGAACATTTACACTAGATTAAAAGGAACAATTCTTTGTTATCACACCTTCAATGAATTGACAAGAGGACATAGTGTCCAATAGCAACAAGAGATCCTAATTTTTGTATATCTATTATTTTTTTAATAAGAAGAGATCCTGGTTTGTTTCAAACATCCCCTTCATATTCACATGCATGGATGTATTTCCATTTCCTTTCCTCTTGATTTTAGTGTTTCAACCTCTCCTTGAAATACAAAAAAAAAAAAAAAAAAAAAAAAAAAAAAAAAAAAAAGAAGACAACAACAACCAAGGCAAAGCATACATATCTGCATACACACAGACTCTGAACACCAAAGCCTACCAGCTTGCAATGTGTTAAGGATTAGTTGTAAATAGAAATCTACTAGGAGTTAGATTCCTAATAGGTTTATAGTATCTTGTATGTGTATATATATGTGTCCCTATTGATGAATCAAATAGAAGAAAATATTTTTTCCACATTAAATTTACCCAATGGAATGAAATGTTAGCATCAACTCTTACATATTGAGAACCAAGAAGGGATGTTCAATGAACTAACACCCTTCACTTTGCATGAATGCACGAGTTAACGCACATAGAATCATCTCAAATATAGCAGTTTCAAGGTGCAATACAGAAAAGCCTCTCAAATGCAAACCTGTTCTGCATCAAACAAATTCCCGAGATTTAACCCTTTTGACATAGAAATTAACTCAAATGCATTCATAGCTGTTGGCTGTTCTTCCTTCTTCTCTGTTACATGGTGTTCCTGCAGTAATGTCAATGAAGTAAACTTCAAAAAATACCATCGTCAAGTACAGCAAAACAATTGCAGCAAGTTCTCCAGATTGTACACAATAGTTTTATTTATAGAACTTACCTCTGAGTCCTTGAAAACAGCTTCAACATCATCCAAGCTTGTGTGTTCTTTTTCCTCAAACACAGGGGGCTTATAATCTTTTTTAAACCATTCATCTTCCAAGATTTCAGTTATAGTGATGCGCTGCCAAAAAAAAAATACTAAAAATTAGAAAGGTAACCAAATGAAAAGAATCAGACAAATCACTAAACATATAACAATAAATCAATATAAAATTTTAATAGGTGATATTTTAGTCTAACAAGAGCATCGAAAGCTAAAACTTGTGGCAAGCACTTCAAAAAGAGAAGCATATAACCACTTGATACAGCAACTGCATTGGCAATACACATACATCTGGAGACAAATTAAATAGGCAATGTAAGGCATCACAGGTTCATCCCTGCAAAATATAATGCTCTCAAAGATTACTTGAGTTTTTAGAGGGGAAGAAAGGATGGATTATAACAGATAAAATTTAGCCCACTCAGCACTTTTTGGTGGATTTTGGTTGAGGAAATCACAGTAGGATCTGATTGTCGGTGAAGCATCCTATGTCCAGTTGCGTAACAATTTTAGCATTCTCATTTGCTACCTCACAAAACCCTCTGGTAGATTGGAGATTAATTAAACCACAGAAAGACTTCAATTTTTCTAATTTCTCAAAGTGTCTGATTCCTATAAATGGACTTCCTAGCATCATATATGACAAGCATTTCATCATCTACTCAATAGCAATGTTTGAACATGTAGAGATCTAACCCACAGAAGAATTAAGAGTATGTATTTCTCATCTGCCACTAAAAATGAGCATGAACAAGCTTATTCTGAGACACATTCCACCGTTTTCACTAACATCAGTCTCATACATGAATTATGAGCTTCATTTCTATTCAATTTCAATAACATCCAAGAAAATGCAAAACAGTAATACTTCTCTTGCTTTTTGAAAATCAGAGTTATTATTTACTGTAATTAATAATCAACCAGGAGTTTTCCTTTGAACACCTTTTCTAAGAGAGATCAATATTAAAATCAGAAACTCATGGAAAGTATATAATGAAAAATAAAATTACTTACTGTCATAGGGTTGGGATCCAAAATTCTAGTGATTAACTTCATGGCACCAAAAGAGAGCCAAGGGGGACAAGTGAACTCTGCTGCTGAAATCTGCATAAGCAGAAGCGAAAGTGAAAAAACCAGATGACAGAGAACAATAAAAGAAAGCTTCTGCTAGAGTTTGTAATAATGCTCACTTTTTTATACAGGTTCATAAGATTAGAATCATCGAAAGGCAAGTAACCTGCAAGCAGTACAAAGAGTATCACACCGCATGACCACAAGTCTGCAGTTGCCCCATCATAACCTCTATCATTAAGAACCTGAGTATAAAGCAGGTAGTAAAAGGCCACAGGTTAAAAAGGTAATGACAGAAGAAATTTGGCATAAAACCAGTTTTACTAACCTCAGGAGCAACATAATTTGGAGTTCCACAAGTAGTATGAAGCAAGCCATCATCCTGCCAAATATGCTTAGGAGTAAGAAACAATTCTTCCTGCTTAAGAACCATCAGGTAGATCACATACCAAATTTTATTTCTGTTAAAAACAATCTTCAAGGATCTGTGACTGTTTAATGCAGGCATATAAATCATTTTAATCACAGTTATTGCAATTAGTGATTATCATTATTATTTCCATTTATGATGAGACACGCAAGTCATTGATTCAATGATCATTCAACTTTAACTTATTGTTTCCTTAATATTTTGAAGTACTCCAATATTATTTTGATAAATATGATGACTTGATTATAAGGACTTGTCTAATAATTCATTCAGCTCAATCAGATCAAGAAAAAAAAAGTAGAAATGCATATTTGTCTTCTCATTGATTGATCCTCAGGTTATTAATGAGGCTTCAGAATTAATTATAGATTACTGAGTTGGACCAGAAAGTTTCGTTTGCAAGACCTGTGAGACCCATTATGGAGTGCTCATCTTTTTTTTACCTTCATTAGTAGGGTGAAATGTCAACCATGTGCTGTTTAAGACACGTGACAATTTTTTTTTTGTGTCTTTACTGACAGTTACTTAAATCACCAACTTACTAAATTGGGGTAAACTGCTCTTCTCGCCACGAATACCGCATTTCAGCTCCTAATTTGGGAGTTTTTTCAGCTCAATTTGTTACCTTGTACTTAAATATTATCTACACCTCGCTCTCTCTTTATCTTTCTTCCTTGCCTCAAAGGAAACCTTTATCTCTAACGCTATTGGTTATCCTTCACCTAAATATTCCAAGCAAGCAAGAACTATATGTTTCTTTGCCATTCTGCTATACCTCGCCATACTATTCGAGTCTCCCAAAAAAGTATGTATTCCTCCAATTCCGTAACAATGCTTTCCCATCACGCCTCTGATACTGTAACACAACAAGTATCATCTCTAAGTACTGTTAACCCATCACCCAAAAGTACTGGCTGAAATTGCTCCCTTTGCATGTCCTATTATCCTCACCAAAATGGCATATACGTAGAAATCATGTATAGGCATTAACCAGGGATTTCATAATGAGTTTTAATAACAAAACATCATGATCTTACTAATGAGAGCTTGTGTATAGTAAGCACATAGGAAAAGAGGGAAACCATTTAAGACAAAAATGTGTTGGTAATTTGTGATAAACCGTTTGAACAATTAAACCAACATATTTCTGCTCAGTTATTCAATTATTCTTTTTACAATAAAAATCTAATCACAAATTGATAAATTAACAATACACATAAAATAATTATCACAATTTTAATTTATATTATTAGTAGAAAAATCTTTTTTTATTTATATTTTTTTAAGAAACAAAACCAAAGTACTAACTGAACAAAACTAAAAAAAAAAAAAAAAAAAACAAATTAGGTTTGTTCAATTGGTCAAACATAACCAAATTATGCTCATCCTACCCAAAACAACTGAGAACACAACCACCATATACTTGCACACAGAGGGCTCAGCGAACTCTAATGTCACTTGCAATGCAATAGGGCCATTACCCAGAAGTGCCAGCGAGAGTTCCTTTTAGGTCATTGCACAAACAAGTATGCAGAGGATCTCTTCCCTATTGATATAACATGTGGGCAGAAACACATATCCTTTATAATTCTTCTTTTTAACTCACATGAACCAATCTCTCCATTCTCATTAAAAGAAATCTCATCTACAATGACAAGCAGAGAGAGAAAGGGAGAGAGAGTAAAAAAGAAAGGCATTTAAAACTCATAATACAAGCAAATATTGTCTAAGGCAAACTTTATCATAGGATCAATTGCTAAATGAAGCCGATTTTGCAAAGGGAAATTATATTTCTTTTTCGTATTTTGTTGGCTATCCTTCCATGATAACCAAGCCTATTTATCAAATTCATTTTATACAAGATATTGGTCTGATGTTTAGTAGAGTTTGTCAGGACATGATGTCCATGATAAATTAAGCTTAAGAAACAAAACCGCATAATAATTACCCTGACTTGTTGGGACAATGCACTCAATCCAAAATCAGAGACTTTAAGGTTCCCATAAGCATCCAACAGCAAATTTTCAGGCTGCAGAGGAAAAAGATGAAGACAATGATTTTTCTCTTTTTTTAAATTAGTTTCATCTGTCAAAGCTGCATCTCATAAAAGAATAGCAAATTTATCATTTACTCATTTACAGCTTTATAGAAGTTGAGAGTACCTTGAGGTCCCTGTGGAAGACACCCCTACTGTGGCAGTAATCAACTGCATTAATAAGCTGCTGGAAATATCTCCGAGCTTCATCTTCTCTCATCCGTCCATGGTTTACCTTCATAGCGAAAACATGGTCATGCAAAGACAGATAGACTGAGACTTACAAAAGAAAAAGAAACATCCAACCATTTCAAACAGTGGATCCTAGCAACATTGTAACAGTGATATCAATGAAATAAATAATGACTATCCTAGGAGGACAATTTTCAATAGTAGCAAACAGTGAACAGATATGCATCTGCGATAAAATGGCAGGTTCCAAGTGCTTGTAATCGAACCAAATGAGTATCCTCTTAAATTTTTCACAAACGTCCAGCCAACTAAAACTGAAAGGCAGACAAAAACAGTTCATAAAAATACAGTACTTACGATTTTGTCAAAAAGCTCCCCTCCTGTAACAAATTCTAAGACAATAAATATCTTTGTCTTGCTTCCCATCACCTGAAAAAGAAAAGTAATCATTTAATAAAGAATTCACCAACCAAATGAATTTATTATCAGTCGGTTTCATGAAATATTAACTTTGGACACATCAACCACAATTATTTGTCAAACTCATAGCACAGAAATGCCAAATTTGTTTTTGATTGAAATCAACTGCAAACAAAAATTGCTAAAGACGTTAAAATACAACCTTATATACAAGGACCAAAATTAGTAAGAAGGTGTAAGAAAATTAATATTTTGTCCTAGGAAATTCAAAGGGTTAAATTTTCAGGCCTTGTTATCTATGCTAATAATCCTTCTTCCACTCCTTAAATACACACTAAACCTAGGCGCAGTGGATATCTTAGTTAACATCAGTGGTTTCTTGCAAAATGCATGTATGAAAAGAACCAGAAAAATCTGATGTTGCCAACATATGGCAAAGGAAGATGTAAGAGAAAAAGATACATGCAAATAATAGAGAAAGACTAAAGTCTAAAGGAAATGATAGAGAGACGGGGAGAGATACCTCATATAGTTGAACAACATTTGGATGCTTTATAAGCTTCATAGTTGCTACCTCTCGCTTTATCTGCAAAAGTATGCTCAAACAAGTAAGATACTTCATGCAATTTAAATATGGAGTAATTTCTTTTGCTAATAGCTTGGCACAATTTTTCCAGTAATAGAACATATTAAGGAAAAATGGAAGCCCCTTGGAACACCAGGGGTGCTGTTACGACAAATGAGTCATTGCAAACAATGAATGATACTACACAGAGGAATCGCAGGACAAGGGCAGTAACATTAATTCCTTCAATGAAGAAACAAGACAGGCAAAGACACAGTAAAGCATGCAACACAGAATCATTATAAAAAGCAGAAACAACTAACCGGACCTGTTCAGCCATCTTGTGTTTAAGAACCTTCTCTTTGTCAAGAATCTTCAGAGCCACAGGTTCTCCTGTTTCAGAGTTCCTCGCAAACTTTACTTTGGCAAATGTTCCCTCACCAATTGTCCTTCCCACTTCATATTTACCCACTCTGCGCTTGATTTTAGGTTGGCTCATACTTGATTTATAAATTGATTCACTTATCCTCACGGTTCTGAACTTCTCAACACTCTTCCTGGAATAAATGAGAGCATAAGTTCCAGATAACTGCCACAAAATTTTCTCAAACATATAACTTTTTAACCATGTCCTCATTGACAGCTTCATAAACAGAAGCTGTTCAAGATTTTCATGGGATCTGATAATGTTCTCAAGGCTTCTAACAGAGGAATATGAAAATTACAACAATGGTAATCTTTCAAATAAACAACCAACTCCAGTCCCTTAGGATATTACCATTACAAAGACCTCTTAGTAACAGATCACACACAAATGAACATTATGCTCAAATGATCCACAATAATAACACAATTAGAAGCAAATATGTCTGTTTAACACTATAATGACCCTATTGCCAGCAAAGGAAAACCTGCATAATTGACATTTCAACAATTAAGAAACAGATCAAAGCATCACATTACATTCAAAATCAGACAAGAATGCAAGATGAAAATTGAAAGGAAATATAACACGTCCTAACATCCTATATATCCAAAACAAGACAATAATCAAAGATGGAATTTTGAAGGGTGGAAACATACTAACATTCTGAATCATCCATACAAAAATTGAGATAGAAAAAAGGAGGAAAAAGAGAACAAAAAAAAGACAGAGATATAAGAATTGAATTAACCTCAAGTCCAATCACCAATATGCCAACAGAATTTGAATTTGAATTTGAAGCAGCTTTATAGCAAAAAGACGACAGTAATTCAAAATTGCTGGCTACCAACCCCTAAATAAATATTTTATAGTTAACAATAATATATATTAGGACTGAATTTAACACAGTACTAGGAAGAATCTCTTTCTCAAAACCCATTACTATCTCCAATAAGATAGAAAAGAAGAAGAAGAAAGATTTTACAAGGGAAGTTACAACAGAAGTTCTAGTTGATGGACCTGAAGAACATGGCAAAATTTAGAATTTTCTTCAATTAAACAAAAACCCACCTCAAAAAATAACCCAAATCAAAATTTAAGAGAACTAACCAAGAAAAGCAACAAGAGTAACTTTCGAAGTCCAAAAATTTTGAATATCAAAGCACCAAAGAGAGAACAAGAAGAAGAAGAAGATGATGATGATGACAGGGAATGAAAAAGTGTCAGCAAAACAGTCAAAAGACAACGTTCAAAGCAAAATTCAACAAGAATATATAAACGTGTATCTGGATAATTATTGAATAAGGGAATTAATAAAAAATTTGCGTAAGAAAACAGAAAAAACCCAAATGATTAAATAGAGAGAAAGATAAAGGAAAGAGGATATACTTGAGAGAGAGAAGATAAGAAGAAAGGCTGGCGTGTTATGGCTCTTGAGTATGATGAAAAGGCAGATTTAGAATTTGGGTAACAGATTGTTGTTCATGGCGTTCATAATAAATATAAATATAATAATTAAATAACAAAAAAATAATGATGGAATCATAAATTCATAACCTTCCTTTCCTCTTCCTTTTCCTTCACCGCAAACTGACAAAAGCTTTACCTACTTTATTATCTTTCTACTGCTAAACTATCCGTCCTATTACTGCAGCTTCTGTTTATGCTAACGCAGATTTTCCGTTTCTGTGAAATGTTATTTTCGTTTCATGGAAACGGCAAAAAGAATCGAAAAATGTAATGTGGGAATATTCAGTCTGCATCTACTGATTTATTTCTTGGAGAAGGAAAAACAATGTTCAAATCCACGAACTGTGATCTTATGGATGCATTTCTCTGTAAAATTTTATTAACAAGATTAGAAAGATGAGAGATTAACTGCAAATAAAATCTTAGTAAATGAAAATAAAATTTTATTCTCAAATCTTAAAGATGCATCTGCTGATTTATCTTGTATATTATTTTGCTTATATTATTTAATGTATATATACCAATAAATCTAGTTAACTTTAATAATTTAGACTCCCTCTTAGCGAATTTGAGAGAGTAATGACCAAAATACATTAATTTTTTAAAAATAGATAGTAAAATATCTAAATTGTTCTTTTTAAAATTATAAATATTTTATTTAATTTTACTATAAAACCAATTTTATTTCACATTAAAGCACCACCGTTAAAGTAGTATTTTCATAAAGATTATAAAGACAAAAAAAAAGCGAAGGGTAAGAGATCCTAAAAATTAGGAGGTAGAGAGCTATTGCTATTTACCGCTAATAAAGAACTGCAATTCCAAACTAAAACTATAGAGAAAAGAGAAGTATTAAAACTAGAGAGAAAAGATAAGTATGTTTTAATTCTTTGGAATTTTATTATTTAAAAGCAGAGATCGCTTAATTTGGCTCGGGATTTAGTCACAGTTAAGACTTTTTGTCCCTCCCCGCAGTGTGTTTAGTAGGGATTGAACTTGAAAGTTCTTTCTACATGTTCAACCCGCGTTGCCAACCGAGTCACAGTCCGTATGTTCATATGTGTACTTTTTAAAAAAAAGAAAAAATGGAAAAAAAAAAATCCATAAACCTTTGTGTATGTGGTGTTGTTATTTAAGTGTCAACAACCTGTGGAGACTGATCCTTCGAACAAATTAACGATCAATAGTACCCGTAAATTTTATTTTTGAAAGTCGATGAATTTGAATTAATATGAAATGCCAGAAATTATATGAATCCGATTTAGCATTACAATAATAAAAGCAAGGAAGCTAAAATAGTAAATAAGTTAAAACAAGGTGTACGTGAAATGTGTTTTATCCTTAAAATTTTACAGTTGTAATAATAGTTAATGTATTTTTTACTACCATTAAATAAAATAAAAATACTATTATAATAATAATAAACAGATTGGGAATAAACCATTATTTTATTCCCAATTTGTTAGACACTCTAATTTTAAATTTAAGTCTCATAAACGAATACTGATTAAAATAACAAGAATACGTACACACTAATCAACTTTGAATTATGTGAATTATAAGAATATTCTGTTGATACGTAATACACATGGATGAGCTAAACTTAAGATATTTAATCGTTAATTGAATCTTAATGAAAACGTTGGTAGTAATTAATGGAGGAAAACACAAGTTTAGATTCAGATTGCTGCTTATCTATTAAATATTAGAGCCTTTAGGTGATTTAATTATGCTTTTTTTTTTTTTAATCTTACTGTATTTTAAGTATGCTTTTGAGAAAATTGCAACTTATTACTAAAGAGTAAGGTATGAGTACATCATAGTATTCCAACGGTCCGAATATATAAATTCACCTTAAATTTTGTCATTTTAATTTTGTAACACCCTCAATTTTTATTTTTATCTACCAAACACTTTAATTTATGCAATTACACATATTAAACACTTTAATTTTAAAGATTATTTTATTGAACATTCTGACTTGCAAAATTAGATTGATTACACACTTATTAAAAAGTTAAAATTCATGAAAATTATTTTTTCAAAAGTCATACTAACTATATATTAAGTCAATATTTTACAGATAAAAGAAAAAAATACTAAAAATTATTAATTTTAGTGTCGAAAAGTGTGTGATATTACAAAAATTGACAAGTTCAAGTGCACGATAGGTTATTCGTAAAGTTCAGAGTGCCACAAGATTAAAGTTATAAAGTTTAAGGATGAATTTATGTATTCAACTTATTCCAATAGATATAAAAAAAAAAAAAATACAGGTATAAACAATTGAAATCTTTTGTTCATGGATAATCTAGAAATTAACCTTCACACTATATTTAGAACAAATGAATCATGAATGTATAATTTATTTGCATATGAATTCTAAGTAGAATTCGTTTATAAATGAGTTTCTCATATTTGGTATGTCATAATTTAAAACAAGAAATTTAATTGAATTTTACAAAATTATCTTTGGAGTAAATTCTTAAATAAAAATTTATTTGTCTTTATTTCTTATAATGACCTTGACATAATAATTTAACAATAATAAATCACAAACACCAATTATATTTATTATATACAATATAATAATTTGTCATTTTTTATTAAAATATAAATAATATTCATCTTAATTAATTAATTATATAAGCAATAACATTCATCATAATAATTATTTCTAATTGATGTAAAAAGTTTTATTAATTTAAGTAATTAATTGAAAAATAAAAAATATTAAGAATGTTACTACTGTTTTTAATTGCATTTGAAAACAATCGTTGATACTCAGATTTTTATAATTTCATAGTTCAAAAATAAAAAAAATAATTTTATTACTAGTTTGGAATTTAAAAAATAAAAATACAAAGGAAAAAAGAAATAACAATATAACCTTAGTTATTACTAGATCTAAAAGAAAAAAGTAATGTTATTACTGGCTTTGAATTTCCCAAAAAAGATAAAAGAAAAAAAGTAAAAATAATTGAGTTTATAATAAAGGGTAATTTTACCAAAAAAATTTCAATGGTTCAATTTTGTAGAATTTGTTTACAAATTCCATCAATTTTAGTAGAATTTGAGTTAGCATACCTAATTTTATAGAATACAATATATATTTTTTTCATTCCAAACACAAAATTTTGGATTTCCAAATGAATTCAATTTTGTGAAATTCATTTATTCCAAACGGGCTCTAACCATTTTTTGAATAAAACAATAAAAGAAATTTTCAATAATTTTGTCCTTTTAAAAACTTGTCACACCCTAACATTCACAGAAAAGTTTAAAAATATTAAATATTAATGGAGAAATATGTAGCACCCCCAAACTTCAGATTTATTTTCACCCATTATTCTTGAATTAGTAATCCCTTTCACATTGTCGTACTTGGAATTTAATTAGCAAAATAAAAGTTTCTGAATTATTATCTGTATAACAATAAAATCCCGTTGAGCCACTTAATAGAATTTCAGCAACAGGAAAGCCATGTGGCTTTTATTTATATTAAAAGATTTTACACGTCAGTATTCTCATTTCTCTCTCCTGCCAACAATGCAAAAATCATCACCACTACCATTAGTGCAACTATCTCTCTCTACAAAATCTAAAATTACTACCACCATCATCAAATCTAAATCTATAAAATCTTCCAACATCATTATTTTTAAGCTCGATCTTCAAAAAATGGCTTTTAAGGTCTTCTTTTCTTACATCATAGAATCTGCTTCTTTAACAATATAAATATGATACGTTGAGTCGTTTTTATAAGTCGTCGAGTCTTTATGGTGATGGAGATATCTTGCTACCCTAATTAGTGGTTTTGGACAACACCATCTAATCCATCAATGACCATTGTGATATGGGAAGAGAAACAATTGAAGGATTTGAGAATATTAAATAAAAAGTATTAATGGTGGTTTTAAATTTTGTAATGAGGGATGGTATTGGTTTTTGCATTGTTGGCAAGAGAGAAATGAGGATGCTGATATGTAAAAAGTTTAGGAATAAAGATTAATTTAGTTCCCGAATTTATTTAGTGCAATTAAAAAGGTCGGATTTTACATTTTCGGCCAATTTAATCTTTAAATTTGTTTAAAATGATTACAAATATCATATTTAAAATTTTGGATCAATTTATCTGATGAATTTGTTTCAAACGATAAAAAGATTGGATTTAGTATTTTGGATTAATTTAACTGCTGATTTTTCAATATAAAACATTTAAGATTAAGTTAATATCGGATTGTATAATTTATTAAAAAATTAATTAAATATAAAATAAAGGAAAACTATATTATATCATCTTTGCATGCTGACTTAGGATTAGAAAACTAAAATTTAGGATTAGAAAATTAAAGAGAAAAGAGAGAAAGAGAGAGCTAGTAATTATTATAATAAAATATAATTTAAAACATCCTTTTTTATAGAAGTTTTATATGCTAAAAAAATTTTAATAAAATATTAGAATTCAACTTTTCAACCCATCATTTTATAATATTTCAACAATTAAATGACCATAAAGTTTATTAGGTATTAATTTTATTTTTTAAAAGAAGAGTAAAAAATGCAAACGTGGATTCCATTTTATCATCAGGAGAATTAAGTGATACCTTTAAGATTCCAATCCATTTACATCATTGGTTTAAGTTTCCTGTGTTCCACGTGGGAACAATTGTGGTCCGAAAGTTAGCTGAACTTTCGTGGGACCACAAAATTTAGTATTTTTCTTTTTCATATTCTTGAAATTGTATACATAATTGGTGAGCAAAGGAGTATGTATTCGTACCGAATTAGTACTGTTTGATTTGATTGGATTGGGTATACATTTTTTCAATAAATATATAAGGATTTGTAATTTGACCCCCTAATTTGTCACTAATCCCTTATTTGGAAAAAACCAATTCTACCAAATTTTTCTGGAATTCATTTTGAATTTTTTTTTTGTTTGAAATGGAAAAAAAATGTAAATTTCAATTTTATAAATTCAATTTCATAGCACTGAACATAACTAAACCAAATACTATAAAAATAGATAAAATTTTTAAATGAATTTCACAAAATTAAATAATTAATTTTTCGTGAAAAAGTTACTCTTCTTTTTCTACAAAGTGAATTTTTCATTTCTTTTTGCTTATTTAACTTATTAATTTTACCAAAACTCTATAAATCGATTTAAAATTTAATTTTTTCTAAAAAAAATGTAAATACAATCATCACTCATAATTTATTATTTACAAAAAAGCTTAGAGAACTGAAAACATTACTTTACTTGGCATAATGATAAGAAAAAAAAAGTGCAAGATAACATTAAAAAAAAAAAAAGGTTAAAAACAATACTTTACGCCATGTAAAAGAATTAACAAATGGCACGGAATTAATATATTGATTAAACTGGATAAGTTTATTATTAATAAATGATCATATATTAAAACCTTACTTTTAATCACATAATATTTAATTTTAATTATAATATTATTATTATGAAAATAAATTACTAATAATTTTTCCATACACTTTAGCGGGCACTATTATTATCTTTGTTATTTGCTTTTGTTAAATTATTATGTTAAGGATATGTTAGGAAATAAAGATAAATGAATTTTATTTAATAATTTATTCCAAATATAATTTTGTAGAATTTAATTGAAATTTTTATTTTAAATTATGACATACTAAATATTAAAAATTCATTTAAATCTTTTTGCAACTGCCAATAAAAGAAAATTCAAGTTTATTTATTTTGTTTTTTTTTGAAATTAAAACATAAAATAAATATTTTGAATAATAAATGATAGTTGTACCACATAGTTATTGCTGAAAAATTAAATTGATCATCTTCAAATATAATGGTGGTGATGAATAAAATTATTTTACCAAATATTTTATTATACTAAAAATGGATAAAACTATTTCACCAAATACAAATATTTCACTTGCAAATATCTTTTATTGATCAAGAATGATGTGATGAAGATATGTAGAAAAAAAAAAAAAGATAATCATTATAAATAAATGAAAATAAAAATAAAATTAAACTATCCAATTTAAAATTAAAATTATAAAAAATTCAAATATAAATTGGATAATTATTTTAAATGAGTAATAAGTTTCAACTTTAGACTTTAAAAAAAGTATCTTAAGTGATCTAATGTCACGATCCAAAACCGTAGGCCGGACTGGTACTAGGGCCCAGGTAAATTTAAGGCTCCGAGACCTGTAGTAATCCTAACTTACAGGAATCCAATTTCTTAAACCAATTATAAGAACAATAAGCCCATAATATGATGTTATTAAGTCATATAGTCAATTTAAATCTTTGGCCCAACTTTCACATTTTAAATAATTCATAGCTCGGACCTATCTTTTTATATTATTAACGTTATCCATAATATGGGCAAACTGATCCATTACTTTTAGAGAGTTAATTAGAAAATTCTACAGGTTAATTGAATAGCAAACTAATAACTTTTACATGATAAATTATAATACATGACTTCCTAACTGCGAAACTCAGTAACTAGATGTAGGTACATTTTTATACATGTTACTGTATATTCAATTATTATCAAAACTGCAAAATTACTACTGTAACTCTGCAGAGAAGGAAGCAGAGCTTATCTGAATCGGCACAGTGTCTGCCTCTTGGGAAAAATTTAAGGGTGAGTTTCACAAACTCAGTGAATAATAATAAATAATGTATAACTTAAACAGTCCCACGAAATGTTTTTCAACTTTATATAGCAAGTATTCCTTCAACCAAGCGCATGACACATCATCAATAACCACAAATAATATCACCTTCAAACAATTACATCAAATAGAGGTTGGTCAGTGGCGTCATTATCCAATCAAAAATAAAAAAAGAGATAGAAATTCAAAATTTTGTAAAAAAAGAGAAATAGGAATGGTTGATAGAGAGATTACCAAGTCAGATTGTTATAGTTTTTTTTGCTTCAGGATTATATGTAAATATATATAGATAGATTCTAGAATGTTCTTAGGCGTTGAGCTTCTATTAGTTTTTTTTTTTTTTTTTTTTTTTTTTTTTTTTGCAGAAAAATCAAATTAGAAATTTCATTAATTGAAAACTGTATGCAAATATATGATACAGATCAATATGTTTCTATATTTTTTTATATAAAGTCTAATAATAATAAACCACTTATAGAAAAAATAAAAAAACACAATCTTAATTTAAAGTATCTGATCCAGTTGGCAGAACATAATATTTGCGCCATAGGCGATCACTTGCTTCACTTGGTAGCTATTCATAGCCACTGTTCGACTTAGTAGTCTTTCTACAAGTCTGATCTGATTACTTTCAAATTTCTACATTCTATTGGAGAGGTGATTTACACTTCTTTAGATTAAATATTTAATTACTTTTTAATCATATTTGATTTATATTAAATAATTTATTTTTTAGGATAAAAATTGAAAATATTTTGTATTTTAGTGCAAGTTGAATGGGTAAATTGTGCAAAAAATTAAATTTTGAGCATATTGTATGTTGTGACCATATCTAAAGAGCAAATTGAGCCTTATTCTTTTATTTTATAGTTAAGATTACTTTCTTTTATATATTAAAGATTATTGTCAAATATTCTTATGAGTTATGGCTCAGTTGGCAACGCAGACTAGACATGTGGGAAGAACGTTTTGGTTGGATACTTACTAAACACATTTGCAGGAGAGGTGAATAGCATTAACTGACTAAATTCCAAGCCGAATTAGACGGATACCGATGATTTAAAAAAAAAATCATTATCAAGACGTTCTTTATTTATTTATTTATTTATTTTTGTATATATCACTGTCTGCGACATTCTTGGCTTTTTTTTTTTTCCTATTTGTATTAATTCCTTCCCATATATTATATATATTAAAAGAAAAAAAAATGATTATTAAAATATTGGTTCGTACCTAGCAATAATTTCACGAGGCAAGTAAGTGTTCATATTCTATTCGCCACATAGCTAATTTGGCATATTAGGTCTATAATTCTATTACTATTGGGTGAAAGTGAAAATAATATATATGGATATATCTTTAAAAAAAAAAGGTGAAAGCGACACTGATATATTTAAATCTAATAATAATATATATTGATTGTTATAGCTTTTTTTTCTTCAGGATTATATGTAAATATATATAGATAGATTCTAGAATTTTCTTAGGCGTTGAGCTTCTATTACTTTTTTTTTTTCGAGAAAAATCAAACTAGAAATTGCATTAATTGGAAACTATATGCAAATATGTGATACAGATCGATATGTTCCTATATTTTTTTATATAAAGTCTAATAATAAACCACTTATACAAAAAATAAAAAACACGATATTTATTTAAAGTATCTGATCGAAATGATAGAATATAATATTTGCGCCATAGGCGATCACTTGTTTCACTTAGTAGCTATTCATAGCTACCATTCGACTCCGTAGTCTTTCTACAAGTCCGATCTGATTACTTTCAAATTTCTACATTCTATCGGAGAGGAGATTTGCACTTCTTTCTATACAACTATCCAAATAATAAAAGAGACAAAACAAAATCACCATAATAGTGATAATAATAATTCAGAACTAGATGTGAGAATAGACAACAATAAATTTTAATATTTGGGCGACAATAACTCAGATCTATAAACAGATTTGAGAATTATTTGCAAAAAGAAAAATAAATAAAAAAGGAAAGAGGTGACCGTTAATGAATTCATTAGTGGCTGTCTGTGAAAGAAGAAAAGAGAGTTTTTAGGTTTTAGGTTTTAAGTAAGAGAGATGGGTATAAAATTATTTCATAGTTTTGTGTTTTAGGTTTTAGCTTCTATTAGGTTTTGTGTTTTTCTTCTCTCATATTTTTGTCTTTTTGTGCTTTCTCACTTTAACAAACTACAAATAATGCCAATATCAATGGCAACACTTGCTGGGAAATGTAACCGACACGAGCAGAATTTAATTATAATAAATTGAGATATTTGTGGTTAATAAAAGTAATATTATCATTATTAAGAATTCTTTTCATTTATTTTAAAAATAAGGCTCAATTTGCATTTTGATTTAGGCATAATATATAATTTATTTAAAAAATTAACTTTTTGTATAACTTGCCCCTTGAATTTGCATCAAAGGAACAACATGCCCAATGTTTTAAGAAAAATTATTTTATATTCAATTAATAAAAATTACTTAATTACTTTAAAATTAGAAAATTTATTCAAAAATATAGTTATAATAATTACAAATATCTACAGTATTTGATTTAAAAATTTTATAGAATTAGAAAAAGATTTGATTATATTGAAATATTTGGTTAGAAAAATATTGATTATTTTTGGTTTGATTATGTTTTTAATTATATTTAATTTAGATTAAATATTCAATTAATTTTTAATCATATTTGATTTATATCAAAAAAATTTATATTTTAGGATAAAAATTGAAAATATTTTGTATTTTAGTGCAAGTTGAATGGGTAAATTGTACAAAAAATTAATTTTTGAGCATATTATACGTTGTGACCATATTTAAGGAGCAAATTGAACCTTACTCATTTATTTTATAGTTAAGATTACTTTCTTCTATATATTAAAGATTATTGTCAAATACTCTTACGGGTTATGGCTCAGTTGGCAACGCAGACTGGATATGTGGGAAGAACATTTTGATTATATACTCACTAAACACATCTACAGAAAAGGCGAATAGCGTTAACTGACTAAATTTCGAGCCGAATTAGATGGATACCGATGGTTTAAAAAAAAAAATCATTGTCAATTTATTTATTTATTTTTGTATATATCACTGTCTACGACATTCATGGCTTTTTTTTTTTTTTTTCTATTTGTATTAATTCCTTCCCATATATTATATATATTAAAAGAAAAAAAATGATTATTAAAATATTGGTTAGAACCTAGCAATAATTGCACGAGGCAAATAAGTGTTCATATTCTATCCGCCACATAGCTAATTTGGCATATTAGGTCTATAAGTCTATTACTATTGGGTGAAAGTGAAATAATATATATAGATATATTTTAAAAAAAAAAAGGTGAAAGCGACACTGATATATTTAAATTCTTTGCACGTAACACCAAATACAGGAGGTACTTCTTTTCTGCCTTTTTTAATGGCGCATTTTAAATTCAACAATAAAATTTTTTTTTACAATAATAATAATATATTGTATGATGATTTGCATAACCAATTACAAGTCAGCTAAACACTAATTAATTGATCAAGTTGCAAAAAGTAATGCTTATCATTTCATGACTCATCCCTTGTTGTCAATGAAGATTATTATGTCTTATGATATTTCATCAATTCCTGAAAAATCTGCACATATTAGCCAAAAACAATCCTTTGAACATAAAAAAAAAAAAAGGATTTTTTTTTAAAAAAATTTGATGTACAAACAAAATCAATCATATCGAGTTAACAACTATCTTCGAATGGACTGAAATAATAAGATTAAATTAGTTGCACTATTTTTACAATTTTTAGATTTCTTTAATACCTTATCCCAAAGATAAAATTTTGGAAACCAATTTGACATAAACTTGCTCTAAATTGGTTTAATTATTATGAAATAACATTTCCAAAAACTTAATTATTTTAAATTGATTTAATTATTGTAAAAGAAAAAAAAAAAAAAAAGGATACCTAATTATATACGCAAAAGCATGATTGTAGCTAATGGTCAAATTTTAAGCAAGTACATGTAGCAAAATGATCATCATACCTAATTATCAGAAGCAGAAGTGCTTGTTTCCTATTTACAATTTTAGTCTTTTGCCAAAATTGACCTTTACTTTACAGTTGTAGTTTTCTTTTTCCTTTTTCCCAAATGGTACGACCTTTTTTATCCGTAAAACCAACTTATTTCTACATCTGTTCTTCTCTTAGCATCGGGGGAGGGGATTGAAAATTGAATTTATTGTCGAATTGTATATGTATTTATCATTAAGTTATACTGTACGAAGGAGATAGACTAAGGGTCGGTTTGGTTTAGCCGTTCAAACAGCTGCTAGCAGTTGCTGATAGTTGTAGAACTCAGTCAATTAGTTGTTGGTGTTTTTGTAAAATTTTGATAACAATTGTTATTAAAATGTAAAATGAACATTAAGGATATATTTGGTTTTTATATATTATGGTGAACAATGTATATTTTATTTTAATTTTTAAAGCAAATACTTATTTTATCTTATTAAAATTTTTTGATATAATATTTAATATGAAATTTTCATTCTTAAATGACAATAATAAAATTAACGATTAAAAAAAAATACTACTTCTAAAAATATAATTTTATCAGTAACTATTTTTATAAGGTTAATAGAATTCAAATATAATATAAATACAAATTAATCATCAGGTCATACAAAAAACTTTAAAACGAAGCTGATGAAATCAATAACTGTTTGGAACTTTCATCAATTATCAGCTGCTAATTAAAATCTTTATCAAGTTTGGAACTTTCATCAATTATCAGCTGCTAATTAAAATCTTTATCAAACGCCTGCATGAATCGGTTAAATCAAACACCCTCTAAATTAAATTTTCGCAATCTAACTTTTGTGATAACTTTTTTCTCTTTTAAAGGATAGTGAGAATTTCTTAAAATAGAGGTCAATTTATTAATGAAAATTTTAGAAACTACGGTGTAACATTATTCTTATGATTTGAATAAGTCAAGGAAGAGACTTACACGAGCGAGAAGGAGGACAAGGGTGAAGCTCGCAACTCTCCTTTGAAATGCGACAATGCGCATCGAGTAAGGGATTGCACCAAAACAACAAAAACTTAGAAAAGCTAGCTGATTAAAGTCTCCAAAATACATTTTTTTAGAATTTATATTCCACATACATTTTTTAACAAGCAATCCAAATTCATACATTTTTAAATATACAAGCTTATTTAAGCTTATAATATCAAAAAAATGAATCGGAATAACGTTGTAGGCTATACAATAGAGATAACCCTCCTTTTGAATAAGATTCAGCAATTTAATGATAACCTTGGTGGTAGAGAGAATTCTAACACAAGATCTCTCACTCCCTATGTCTCCTACTACGAAAGGTAAAAAGACCAATCAGATCACACCTAATTAACTTCCAAATACAAACCAAACACAAATATTTATGTACTTCTGACCCCCAACCAAACATCATCTTGATTTAAAGCAATAATCCAAACCAAAACATATATAATTTTGGGAAATTTTTCAGTTGACTTTGTTGTTTTACATATAATAATATTAGCATAAATTTGTTTGACTGAAAGATTTGTAATGATGCAAGCTCCTCTTTTCATAGAAAATCTGTAAATGAGTGGTGAATAAATTATAAGGATTGAAAATGTTTTTTTTTTTAAATATTTATTTAATACCTTAGTAGTTGTTTCTTGGATTACTCATTCATTTGGTATTGTTTAACGGTTGTGGATGATACTTAGATCTCTTTGTTAAAAAAACTTGCGTAGACCAAATTCATGATCTCATTTACGGACCAAACAAATGAAATTAAGAATTTTTTAAAAAGTATTTTAATTTTTTTTGCCAAGTGTATGGTCAGAAATATTTTTATTTCAATAAAAATCTTTAATTTCATTGATTTGGTGCATGGATGGATCATGGACCCGATCGAAGTAAACTTTTCCCCTGCATGTAAGGTATGTTTGCTCACTCAGTGGTTAGGTAGGCACATGCTGCTCATCTACTCATGAGATAGCCTGTTAGCTTTAACCATGACTACAAGATGAGCTTTTGGAGTTAAAATACTACTACTTAATTCAAAAGATTAAAGAATAGAGTAAACATACTACTAGTTTTCTTTAAGGATTTGTTTTGAAAGGAGAGAAAAGAAAATATTGGAGGAAGGAAAATAATAAAATTTATTTCACATTAAAAACTGCAATTTTTCCAATTCATTTATCATTTTCTCATCAATTTGGAAAAATTCTAATTTTGTAGGTAGGGGAAGAAAATAGTTTACATTTTCTTTCTTTTAATATTTTCCTTATTCTTTTCAAATAAAGAAAAGTCTTTTTCCTCGGTATTTTTCTCACATATTTTTTTTTCTTTCAAAATAATTCTCTTTTTCAAACATAGTTAAAAGCTACCTAGACTTGATTTTTTCTTTGCATGATAAATGATAATTTGCTACATAGGAGGCTTATGGATGCCTAACCTTCAAGTATAGCCAAAATTAGGGTTACAAATTTTTACGTCTTTGAGATGTTTAAGTGTATAAAAGAGCATCTGAGTTCGTATATGTTAAATTGAAATCTTTCTTCATCCTATTTTATTTGAATTCGATAATATGTTAGCTGCATTTTCTTTTTTCGTATAATTGATTAAGAGATATAATTCTATTCGAACCATAGAGCATAAAAATTTTTTATCCTCCTAATAAAATGCATTTTTCAAAATTAAATTTATATTTTTATCTATATACATGTGGATTAAAGTTACTTACTAGTCTAACCAACATCTTATGGGACTTTCAACGTGTCACTTTCGGTCTTAGATATCAAATGATGATATTATAAGATAGAGATGACAAATGTATTATTATTATTATATTGTTTCTTTGTCATCGTATTAAAACTATTTTGTTATCATTATGAATTGTCATATTTCCGACACTAAAGATTGAGTTAGCTTTGTCTTTATCAACTGTGTTGTGCATAATTTTTTTGTAAGTTTTAAGAAGTTAACTTTTTTTTTTTTGTTTATTGGGTTGGTCTAGTTAATTTGTTTTTATTATTGCATTTCAGAAATGTAATGTAGTGTATATAAACAATTGTTAATTTTATATTTTACAATTATTATTATGAGTTAAAATAGTTTTATGTTTACCTTTTGCCGTAGTGATGACTATACCCATTAATTTAGGTCGTGATATCCATCATAAGTAAGATTTGAGATTTTTATTTGTTATTTATCATAATTATTCAAATTCATAAAATTATTATAATAATTTATATTATTTTCTAATTTACAAAATTAATAATTTTGGTTAAATTTTATTTCGGTTAAAGTCGATTAATCATAAATTTCGGTTAAATTCGATCGGTTAATTAAAATTTCATTCTTTTTAACTTCGGTTCGGTTAATGATCAAAATTAATTCGACCAAAATAGTTCGATTAAAAAATTAATTTGGTTAAGTCAAAAAAAAAAAAAAAACTTCTGGTTAATTTACTTCAATTAAAAATTTTAGTCAAACCGACTGAATTGGCCGAATACTCACCTCTATCATTAACGTGATATTGCAGAAGAAACATTAAGTATATGCTTGACTTTTTATTAATTTGTTTGAAAGTAAAGCAGATTACTACAAAAGTGTATCAGTTAGATAATTTTTTCAAAAAAATATTCACGAGTTTATCGCAATTGTCATACTGAAATAAACGAAGTCGGTGCTAATTTGTAGAAGTTTAAGAGACTATTTGTCACGACCCGACTCCGTGGGCCGGACCGGCACTAGGGCCCAGGTAAGCATAAGGCCCCCGAGGCCCGTAGTAAGCCTAATTACTCAACTTATACATTTCATACCATTTATAAAAAGTAACGCATACGACAAGGCCCAATTTAAATGCACAACCCTATAACTGCGGAGTTCAATAATATTCTGATAATAGAATAATTTATACATCCAAAATTAAATAACAACAATATAAAGTTTACATTTATAACTCTGCGGAGAAGAGTGCAGAGCTTCAGTCGAATCAACTGCTTCCTAGTACCTGGGAGGTTTGGAGAGAAGGGGGTGAGTTTTACAACTCAGTGAATAATAATAAATAATGCACACCACATACAGTCAAGCAAATGCACCCTAGTATACTGAATGAACACACAACAGTCAATCATATGACATTACATCAGCACTCACAAACAATATCACCTTCAAATAATCACATCACGTGGAAATTAGTCAGTGGAGTCACCTAAACCCCCGACGAGCCGTCCTCTCAAACAGCTCATCCTCTCAAACATGTGCACCCGGGGAGCCAATCCCCCATATCTGGCCGACCGGTCTAATCCTCACTTGACCAGTCCTCTCAATATTTTATTTTACATTCTCTCTTTTCTTTTCCATCTCATCAACATCATTTCATCAATTCATCAGGTGCACACGGGGGCGCCGATCTCCCATTTACCCGGCCGACGGTCCAATTTCATCAATTCATCAGGATCCATATTTATCGACCGTCCTCACAAACCCAGGGTGACCCACTTCATCCTAACTCCACACAAACAGAGCACAGTATATACACAGCACAAATAATCAAACAATTCATTTATCATAATACACCAATTTCATCCAAATGCACAATTATGCATAAGTATAATTATAGTGATCATAACATAATATATTTGAGAAAATACAATATGTAAATATATAAAAATGTAATGTTATGCAAATGCAGTGTTGACATGCATTATTTATTATTACTCACTGTGATGGAGAGCGAAGTTCTAGCTTTGATTCTGTCCTGGAGGAGCACTAGATGGACCCGGGCGATCTACGCAAAGTAAGAATGACGCAAAATTAATTCTATTAGATAAGATAATTCTTGACCACTCTAAAAATTTTATTTTATGTCTAAATTTTTATTTCTCTATCTAACTATATTTTATTTATTTTCTACCGAAATTTCGGCAGCATCTCCCCTAAAAATTGAACTATCCACCTGTTAAAATATCAACAATTTCATAAATATTCAATCTATACGGCCCATCCGTCGGGCAATTAATCAATTCAATTTCCCATCCTCCATCCGAAGAACAATATCAACATTTCCTTCAATTCTCAACATCACCACACAATCAAAATTATATATTACAATAACATTATATCTAAACTACCTTAATAAATTCAACACTATCATTATAAAGCTGTTAACTACTCATAATTACCAAATTAATTAATTATAAATAATAAAATTAATTTAATTAACTAGCACTACTAACATTAACTTAACTAAACTAATTTAACTACAAACCATTACTTTTATTCACTAAAACTAACTTAACTAAATAAACTAGCTAAAACAATTAACTACAACTAACTTAACTAAATAAACTAGCTACAACAATTAACTACAACTAACTTAACTAATTAATTACTAACACTAACACTAACACTAACTCATCTAACTAAATTAACTAAATTTCCATTCATAGTTCCAAATAGTAATAATGTAACAAAATCCTCCAAATAAATCTGCAGAGTCGTTAGCTAAGGGTTTCAATCTATACATTAACTCTATCTACTTTAATCTCTTTAACTAAAATTAGGAACTCATGAATCCAACCGAAAAAGAGCCAGAATGCTGCTTACCTAGCTGCAAACGAGCTGAAAATCAAAATTTTTTTGGTTAGCTTGGCAGGCGTTAGCTTGATCGGAGCTGGGGCAGACAGTGGCAGGTGAAGTTGCTAGAAGGGACGGAAGAGCTCAAATGGCCGATCCTAGGTGGTCGGAGGCGTGCTGAAGCAGTGGCAGAGCGGTGGCGCGACAGATCCACTGAGGCGCGATGCTTGCTTGATCAACGACAGAAGGAGGCCGGGCCTGCTCGTGCCGCGCGATCTGGTCCAAGGAGCTGGTGAAGTCGCTGACGGAGCTGCTGCGACGTCGAGCTGCAGCGAGGAGCGACAGCGGAGTGGCGGTAGCGCGCAGCTCTGCTGCTCTGTCCCTGTCTCGCCAAAAATGCAGGCGCACTGAAGAAGAAAGAAAGAAAAGAAAGGAAAGAAGAAGAAGAAGAAGAAGAAGAAGAAGAAAGAGAAGGAGGAGAAGGTGGCGGAGGTGAAGTCGCCGGTGGTCAAGAAACGCAGGAACGGGGGGAGGGGGAGTGAAGTGTGCTAAAAAATAGAGGAAAAAAAGAAATTTCTAGATGGTTTGGGTCGAACCGGTTCGATTCGGTTCGATTCGGCCCCAATCCTCGATTTTCGATTGGTTTACGGCTTTTCCAATCGGTTTTTGATTCGATTTCTCACAGTGCTCGTACTAAAATATTACTATGAATTTTCCAGGCTGTCGGTTTATTAAATTTAAATGAAAAATCTTTAAAAATAAAAATTCGGGTTATTTCAGTCTTCCCCCCTTATAAAAATTCGTCCTCGAATTTTAAAAGTAACAAGTAACTGGAAAACAATGGTGGTTGTGCTTCTCACATAATCCTGCAACTGATAAAAGTTATTCACATTCAGTAGAATACTTGTTCTCCTGAGCAGCTAGATATCTACCATATCACCATAGTTAATTTAAACTTGAGTTGTACTATATCTACAAGTCAAATCAAGTAAAACACTCATAACCCAAGGCACAGATTCGACTCTAGTATTCACTGTTAACCGTAAGAATTTAAGTTCCTCATAACCTCTGTTCAAGTAAGGGTTATTACTCTCATTAGCTATTATAGGCAATAATCATTTCTAATTAATGAGAACAAATTCTTACCATTACTACAAGCTTATTTCAAACAAAATCATGACATTTCTCTAGCTAATTGCTATCAACCGATAGGAGATCCTGACTTATATCCCAATCTCATCACATATTTATCACCTTAACCATTTTCCAACGAAAGATAATATAATCTCCTTTCAAATCCTACTAATGAGAATTCATATTATACCATTTCTTAACTAATTATGACAAGAACTTATGCAACTAGTCAAGTTAGTTGTTGTCATGCCAAATATTCTTAATGCATTTTCTAAAATATTCACACACCATTCTATTATACTCAACTCCATAAAGAAGTCTAGCCTACATCTTACTCAAGATGTAAAATTCTTCAAACCGTAGTTTATATTCAATTTATCTATTTCTTCTGTCTTTAATCAATCTTTTAGACCGAAATTTACGTATCTAGAAATCAAGAATCCTAAACAAGTAGTGCCTTTTGCTCTAGCTAAGTACGTGATTAAGAATGTTAAACCATAATTTAACTCCTGAGTAGACTATGTCCATTATTTTATGTTTATTCTTAATCCCCTGAATGCCCAAGAAGATTCAGATAATAATATATCATTGAGTTATTCCTTTTCTCCAAGGTTATCACCTCCAAAATTTGTAAAATTTATACTTAATACTATCTAGGAATATCCCCAACCTTAATTATGTTCTCTCTACATGCTGTACTCCAAACAAGGTTAATGCCTCATTGAATCCTTAAACATCAAAGTTACAATGTACCAGTCCTCGAATTGACCTAACTAACCAAGTATTCCTTTAAACCACAAGTTATATCGCAAACTGCCATTTATAACACAATTTTATTTATTCAATCATAATTTCCACCAATTGCTAAGAAATTCAGAATAGCTTTACATTGACTCCAAATCATATGTTAATGACTCTCATCTTAATTGATATCTCAATCATTCCAAATGAACAGTAAATTAAAACCCAGTTAGTTTATTGATATTTATAAAATACTCCAGATACCCTTCTGTTCCCTAGAGGCTTAATTATATCTCCCTTTCTCCATCCAATAAACTAAGTAACTTACAAAAATGCACTAAGTAATAGGAATTTCTTATTCTAACTACCTTGCATCAAGAAATTACATTTATTCACATTCATCGCCATCTCAAGCTGAATCTCATGATTCTTCATCAACTCTTATTCCCAGTTATTAGTATTAATAACATTCCTCACTTGTACATAATATATTTATAAGCTCATTATATGGATTCGATTCATATAACTCTTAAAACTATTTCCTAACTAGACGCTATCAAATGACAGAAGTCAAAAAAAATTTCTTACTCTCAAGTAGAAAGTCTATCTTTCTTCCTGAATGTAAGTACTTAGTTCTTTTCCTCATCGGGATTACAATCCTTGAATCATTTATCTATTTGTTTATCACCAAACATTCAATAGCTTCCTTCATTTGATCTCTTTTTAGATTCTAAATTTACTATTTATGAACATTTAAATTCTTAATATCCACCTTAGCTCTATTCTTCAAGAGATATAACAAGAAACTGTTCAATTATACAAATATTATTCTCCTTCAAATTATATTCAAATTATCATTTTCCTAATATAATTATCACCCAATATAATAGCGTTCCAATCCCAAAACCACTAATTACCTTTGCTATCTTTTACTTTTATTTTATTATACCTGGTCCATAAGATTAGTCTGGCTTATTAAACATCCTACATGTACTAGGATCTTAATTATATCACACATGGATCCACAAATACTTCTATTAACTATTACTCAATCTTTTCTATCCTAACAATAATCACTTATAATTTCTTGATCACTTTGTCTTAGAATTTATTCTCGTATAAGCATCGTGAGATCAACACGAACCAAAATTTTTCTACACTCATGAAATCCCAAAGTATAGAAGTCTTTATCCTAAATCCGCTGATGCATCATTATTCCTATTTTTACCAAATCTTGTTACCCATGACCCCTAATTTGTTAAAACTTTATATACTGATTATCCTCATTTAAATCATACTAATTTATACTCTTTCACGCTTCTGTAATTGATTCTTTTCTAAATATCCATACAATAACAGGACTAGTTTCATCCTTACTTATCTAATTCATTAGTATAACATCAATTCAATAATTGGATAATTATCTCTCCAGATCCAATGTCATTCATCAATACACTTAAATCATCATGCCCCACTATTTACATAACATAATTACCTTAATTCCCTTATAGAATTGTTCCTCGGATCATAGAATCTCCCATTAAATAAAAATCATTGTTTGTACTTTACATACCATCGAGTGTGCAACAATTATTTTAAACATCAAAAGACTAAATACCATTAGATAAACCATAAGATTCCGCAAGCCACACAATATCCACCACTAAGTACATAAAGATTAAAGTAATTTATCTCCTATTAAAAATCGCGATTTACTTTTCTTTTATCCACAATAATTTATATTATCCCCTATATTCACACCCTAAAAAAAAAGTTGATGAATACAACAATACAACTTACTCTACCAAGCAGCGATTATTCATAAATAAAACTCACTTCATATAATAATTCCACCAATATTATTCTTTATGAAAAATACTCATCACCAATTATCATATCAAATCACACCAAATCCTTCAATATTCAAACCCTATAAAAAATCATGTATATCCATTCCATCCAGAAAAATATTTATCTCAATAATTATAAGAAATTCCACTAACCAACATCATGTAAATTTCATCAAATACATATGCTAATTTAATACTCTAATTAAATGGATTCTAATGTCCTCGAATCCGAATCATTTATTTCTCCTAATAAATAATTAGCAACTCATTCTCAATTCCGCAGCCACACATATACACACATTCATGCATTTTTATATATGTATTCCATATTCCACACGTATTAAATAAAAATAGCACAATTTCATCATCTAACTTCAACTTATTAATCCTATATACTTATCTTCTTACCTACTTAAATTATATATGAATATTATTTATTCCATAGAAGGATTTTAGCTTAAGTTTAAACCATCCCCTTAGCATCATTAGCTAAATCACATCTCTAAAGGACAAGGATACAAATTTTTAATCATTAAACAACTTGACTTTAACCTGATTGCGAAGAACGCAAGAACGTTGAAGGGGAAAGCAAGGAAGACTATATCAAGACATGACAGAAATTACTCCGCAGTTACATCTAGACTTATGAACTTTTGCTCTGATACCACCTTTGTCACGACCCGACTCCGTGGGCCGGACCGGCACTAGGGCCCAGGTAAGCATAAGGCCCCCGAGGCCCGTAGTAAGCCTAATTACTCAACTTATACATTTCATACCATTTATAAAAAGTAACGCATACGACAAGGCCCAATTTAAATGCACAACCCTATAACTGCGGAGTTCAATAATATTCTGATAATAGAATAATTTATACATCCAAAATTAAATAACAACAATATAAAGTTTACATTTATAACTCTGCGGAGAAGAGTGCAGAGCTTCAGTCGAATCAACTGCTTCCTAGTACCTGGGAGGTTTGGAGAGAAGGGGGTGAGTTTTACAACTCAGTGAATAATAATAAATAATGCACACCACATACAGTCAAGCAAATGCACCCTAGTATACTGAATGAACACACAACAGTCAATCATATGACATTACATCAGCACTCACAAACAATATCACCTTCAAATAATCACATCACGTGGAAATTAGTCAGTGGAGTCACCTAAACCCCCGACGAGCCGTCCTCTCAAACAGCCCATCCTCTCAAACATGTGCACCCGGGGAGCCAATCCCCCATATCTGGCCGACCGGTCTAATCCTCACTTGACCAGTCCTCTCAATATTTTATTTTACATTCTCTCTTTTCTTTTCCATCTCATCAACATCATTTCATCAATTCATCAGGTGCACACGGGGGCGCCGATCTCCCATTTACCCGGCCGACGGTCCAATTTCATCAATTCATCAGGATCCATATTTATCGACCGTCCTCACAAACCCAGGGTGACCCACTTCATCCTAACTCCACACAAACAGAGCACAGTATATACACAGCACAAATAATCAAACAATTCATTTATCATAATACACCAATTTCATCCAAATGCACAATTATGCATAAGTATAATTATAGTGATCATAACATAATATATTTGAGAAAATACAATATGTAAATATATAAAAATGTAATGTTATGCAAATGCAGTGTTGACATGCATTATTTATTATTACTCACTGTGATGGAGAGCGAAGTTCTAGCTTTGATTCTGTCCTGGAGGAGCACTAGATGGACCCGGGCGATCTACGCAAAGTAAGAATGACGCAAAATTAATTCTATTAGATAAGATAATTCTTGACCACTCTAAAAATTTTATTTTATGTCTAAATTTTTATTTCTCTATCTAACTATATTTTATTTATTTTCTACCGAAATTTCGGCAGCATCTCCCCTAAAAATTGAACTATCCACCTGTTAAAATATCAACAATTTCATAAATATTCAATCTATACGGCCCATCCGTCGGGCAATTAATCAATTCAATTTCCCATCCTCCATCCGAAGAACAATATCAACATTTCCTTCAATTCTCAACATCACCACACAATCAAAATTATATATTACAATAACATTATATCTAAACTACCTTAATAAATTCAACACTATCATTATAAAGCTGTTAACTACTCATAATTACCAAATTAATTAATTATAAATAATAAAATTAATTTAATTAACTAGCACTACTAACATTAACTTAACTAAACTAATTTAACTACAAACCATTACTTTTATTCACTAAAACTAACTTAACTAAATAAACTAGCTAAAACAATTAACTACAACTAACTTAACTAAATAAACTAGCTACAACAATTAACTACAACTAACTTAACTAATTAATTACTAACACTAACACTAACACTAACTCATCTAACTAAATTAACTAAATTTCCATTCATAGTTCCAAATAGTAATAATGTAACAAAATCCTCCAAATAAATCTGCAGAGTCGTTAGCTAAGGGTTTCAATCTATACATTAACTCTATCTACTTTAATCTCTTTAACTAAAATTAGGAACTCATGAATCCAACCGAAAAAGAGCCAGAATGCTGCTTACCTAGCTGCAAACGAGCTGAAAATCAAAATTTTTTTGGTTAGCTTGGCAGGCGTTAGCTTGATCGGAGCTGGGGCAGACAGTGGCAGGTGAAGTTGCTAGAAGGGACGGAAGAGCTCAAATGGCCGATCCTAGGTGGTCGGAGGCGTGCTGAAGCAGTGGCAGAGCGGTGGCGCGACAGATCCACTGAGGCGCGATGCTTGCTTGATCAACGACAGAAGGAGGCCGGGCCTGCTCGTGCCGCGCGATCTGGTCCAAGGAGCTGGTGAAGTCGCTGACGGAGCTGCTGCGACGTCGAGCTGCAGCGAGGAGCGACAGCGGAGTGGCGGTAGCGCGCAGCTCTGCTGCTCTGTCCCTGTCTCGCCAAAAATGCAGGCGCACTGAAGAAGAAAGAAAGAAAAGAAAGGAAAGAAGAAGAAGAAGAAGAAGAAGAAGAAGAAGAAAGAGAAGGAGGAGAAGGTGGCGGAGGTGAAGTCGCCGGTGGTCAAGAAACGCAGGAACGGGGGGAGGGGGAGTGAAGTGTGCTAAAAAATAGAGGAAAAAAAGAAATTTCTAGATGGTTTGGGTCGAACCGGTTCGATTCGGTTCGATTCGGCCCCAATCCTCGATTTTCGATTGGTTTACGGCTTTTCCAATCGGTTTTTGATTCGATTTCTGACAGTGCTCGTACTAAAATATTACTATGAATTTTCCAGGCTGTCGGTTTATTAAATTTAAATGAAAAATCTTTAAAAATAAAAATTCGGGTTATTTCACTATTGCATTACTCAAAAAATTTACTCCAAAAGAATTTTTAAAATTACGCACATACGTACTAATACGGCCACTAGTTTCATGGGCAGAGGATATAAAAATTTTAAAATTGAAAAAATTTTGCAAAGTAAAGTTTAAATTTTAGCATTAAATTTTCTTAATATGAAAGTTTCCCACCTACATTTTTGTCAAGAACAACAGTAATCAATGCCCTCTTGAATTAATAAAAATGCCAGTTAGTTTCTAATACCAATAAAATGTATTTAATGCAAATCAAGGATAATTTTGGCATATTTTGAAGCTATTATTTCAGTTAAACTACTTTATAAATTCTCTAATTTTTTTTTTTTTTTTTGGTTTTCTCTAAAGTAAGAGAGCTGAAGGAGTAAAAATTTATAAAAAAATTTATTCATTGTGTAACATTTTGTAAAGCAAAACAATATTCCTATACATGACCATGGTTCCAAAATTGCGATCTTGGTTTCAAAACCACCCGTTCTAATTATAAAAAGGTGGAACCGAAACCGAATTGCTTTTAGAAGGTTTTAAGACAATTTTGAAACTGTTGATTCCGATTTTATTCCGGTTTAGAACCAAAATTAGATAATTTATTTTAAATTTTTACATTTTTTTTTATTTGTAGCTTGAATAAATAATAATAATAAATGTTAGTACTATTGAAAATCACTAAATCAATTTAATAGAAAATTTTAAAATTTATTTTAAAAAAAAGAATAAAACAAAAAAATAAGTTGGAGATCTTTTTGAGATCATGTTTTTCACAATGATTTTAGTACGTTGGAGATCTTTTTAAGATCATTTTTTTACAATGATTTTAATTAGCTTTTAGTCTAAAAAAAAAAAAGAATTGAAACTGAACTTTAAATGTACGAATTTAATTACAATTTGAAATCAAAAATTATTAACTATGATTTAGCGCCGATTTTTATCGATTCGATTTTAATCTAAAATTCAACTGTATTGAACCCTGAATATACGCATGGAATGTTCTTTAAACAGAGCATGCACGTGTAGCAAGTGGGTTCCTTCAGATTCTGATTGCGGTCCATGGAAAGAAAGAAACTAGCTAGAAAATTCCTATAAAGAGCCACAAGATTTGGTGAAATAGAGATGTTCGTGGTTGGAGTTGAACTACACGTGGCTTGTTTTCCGAGGCAGCCTCAGAGAAAGTGTTCTGAGCCACCAATCAGTCAATGCCATCATGTACTTGTGTCTTTTTTTTATTACGCTTATTTCCTTCTCTTTTTCTCTATTTTGTTTTATGATTATGTTTCAAGCTTTTAGGCCCTATTTTTCACTTTTTCTGTGGTACTAAAATTTATAAATATGTATAGAAATTATTTTTAATTTTCGTGAGGTCTATGATAATTAATTTATTTGTTTTATTTTTTTAAATTAATATTTTCCTATTGTGTCAAATAAAATAAAAATAAAGCTTATGAATTGTTCAAAATTTATACTTTTAATCTCACATTAAAAATTTTTATGATTTAATTTTGGAAAGAGACAATTCCATGGAATTCAAAACCAATATAGTGTTCAACAATAGCTTTTTAAATAGTTTTTAATATTTTGATCGGACAAAATGTTAAACGCTATTTTTATAATATTTGATAACATAGGATTTGAACTAATTTTTAAAAGTGAATGTAACGTTTTATAAAAAGTTAACCCATGTAACATTTAACATTAACGTTTAGCGTTTCATAAAAAATTATTCAAATAATTATAGATAAACGTCATTAAAACATCGAGCAAACCATACCCACTAACTTTAACCCCCTCACTAATCAGTACAAACTGAAAAGCTAAATACTGTAAAAGCTTTATGCAGAGACAATTGGATTTCAAGTGATGCTTTATTTGTGTCTAGAGAAGGCTTTAAATAGCCATTTACAGAAGATACTAGTAAACCAAAATATCTGCTAAAATAATGGAAAAATACAGCAAGATATAACTCTAACAACCCATAAGAATAGGTCCTTTTATTGACTTAATCTAACATTCCCTCCCTTGAACTTATTCCTCTGCTATAGAATTAGTTCAAAGAAGAAACAGTACACATCCCCAACTCTTGTCGCAACTTCTGAAATGCCTCTAGCTTAAGTGGTTTTGTCATCAAATCAGCTAGTTGGTCCTTGGTGCCACAAAACTGCATCTCCACAATACCTTCTTTAACCAGATCTCTGAGGAAATGAAACCGTATCCTTATATGCTTGGAACGTCCGTGTAGAACAGGATTTTTTGACAATTTAATAGTGGACGCATTATCACACATCAAAACGGTTCCCTTTTCCTGTGAGTAACCAATGTCTTTTAAAACTCTTTGCATCCAAATAGCTTGGCATGCACTGGCAGCCGCTGCAACAAACTCAGCTTCTGTGGTTGATAACGTTACAATTGGTTGTTTACGAGAAGACCATGCAACAGCTCCTCCACTCATCTGGAAAACATATCCTGAAGTACTCTTGCTATCAGACATGTCCCCAGCATAATCACTGTCCGTGTATCCGACCAAGCAACTTGCTCCTTCTTTCCTGTAAAAAACTCCATAGTTAACAGTGCCTTTTAAATATCTTAGTTGCTGTAAGATGGAGTTGTGTAGGCCTAGCCATGAACCGACTAACAAGGCTAACAACAAACATCAGGTCGGGACGAGTAGCAGTCAAATACATCAAACTGCCCACCATCTGCTTATACTGAGTGGCATCTACTTTTATTCCTTCTTCATCCCTGCTAATTTTTTGACCTGGAACGATAGGATTGCACATAGAATTGTGATTCTCCATGCCAAACCGTCGCAGAATCTCACTTGCATACTTCTTCTGACAAATAAAAATACCATTGTCTTTTTGAACAATCTCGATTCCAAGAAAAAACCTCATTTGCCCCAAATCTGTCATATCAAATTCTTTTTTCATGGAGGATTTGAATTCAGCCAATAGTTGTTCATCATCACCTGTAAATAGTAAGTCATCCACATATACACTAACGATCAGAATCTTTCCTTCTTTCCGTTTCACAAATAACGTTTGCTCATTTGGACTGTTTATGAAGCCTTCTTTACTAAAGTAACTTTCGATTCGACTAAACCAGGCTCTCGGTGCCTGTTTCAGTCCATAGAGTGCTTTCTGTAATTTGTAAACCATGTGCTCTTTTCCTTCCTTTTCGTAACCTCTTGGCTGCTCAACATAAACCTCTTCTTTTAGTTCTCCATGAAGAAAAGCTGATTTTACATCCAATTGGAACAGCTTCCATCCTTTTTGTGCTGCAAAAGCAATTATCATCCGAACTGTATCCATCCTGGCAACTGGTGCGAACACCTCAGTGTAGTCAATTCCATACTGCTGAGTGTACCCCTTCACCACCAGCCTTGCTTTGTGTTTGTCAATTTCTCCATGTTCATTCAACTTTGTTTTGTAAATCCACTTTAAACCAACTTTCTTTGCTCCAGTCGGCAAATCCACTAAACACCAAGTTTTGTTTTTTTCAATGGATTTAATCTCTTCATCCATGGCTATTCTCCATGTTTTGCTTTTGACTGCTTCTTCGAAATCAACTGGATCCGAGATCATCAAATAAGCAACTATATTAACCTCATCTTCATCTTCCTCCGATAATCCTTCACCTGAAACATAATCAGTTAAACGCGAAGGAGGTTGTCGAGTTCTTCTTCCCTCTCTTAACGCTAATTCTGTTGCAGGAGCAGGAACAATTTCAGCATCGGAGGAATCTGTATCCATGTCTCCTTCGGATATGCTTTCTTCTCTGTTCTCTGCAACTTCTTCGATATCTTCCCATTCCAGTTCATCTGCTTCTTTATTTTGATCATCTGTATTCCAATTCCACACCTGCTCTTCTTCGAAAATCACATTGCGGCTCACAATGATTTTCTT